>NC_068288.1:2295146-2359146 GCF_025860055.1 Xyrauchen texanus | reverse complement strand
GTTTTTGAGCATGTTAAGAGCCCCAAAAGTGCCCCAATAGTCGTAAAAAAAAAAAAAAATAATAATAATAATAATAAATATAGCTGCGAGCAGCGATGGCGGGCCCAAGCCGGTGGCACCGCCACCCCCGTGCCTTTAGGGTTGCTGTGCACGATGGGCAATAACGTAACCTCGCTTTGACCGTCGAGAAGATGTGTGCTGTAGAGCTCGTATAAGTGTGTGCCCTGCAAAAGTGCGCATCGAGGGCACATATCGACCACAAAGTATGCGTGAGCACCCTTCCGATACCTAAAATGAAAAATGAGACACCCTACGGTCTCATGGAGTTAATGGACACATGGAATAAGTACACAAGACTGAAAATTCATATGAAGTGTGCCATTTAGGACAGGGCCTATGACCGTGAACCACAATAGTCACATCTATGAGATAATTCAAATGTAGAATAATTTTTGATGTCATAGGATGTCATAGGTCAATATCTTTTGCAGCACTTAAATGTGTTAATCCAGAAGGCCAGTATTTATCTGGAGGTCTTTGTACAGGTTTATCAATGTAATTATAATTTACGCTTATGTGTTCCTATGATATGCAATGGAAGTACATTTTTATGTTTAACATGGGTGTATTCACAATACATAGCATACGATATAATATCTTAAGATTATTTATCATTATGTTAAGTACATCACACAAATGTGACTGTATTCACCTGTAATGTCTCCAATAAGTACAGTATATTGGCCTGTATGGCCATGATATATTGCCTTAGCTAGACTTTAGCTAACCTATTACATTAGCTAGTAGCTCATGAGTCATGAATGTTAGCAAGACACAAGTTAACTATATTTGCTTTTGGCTAATTAGCTGTATAGTCGAGGCACTGTACACCGACGCGGAGGGAGGGAGGGAGGGCGGACATCGACAAAATCTCATCTACCGACCTGATGTTTTGATTTTTTATTTAATAAATATATTTGTTTGACAGGGAAGCTGTGCGCAAACAGGAATATATATATTAATTTATTTATTAAAAAAATAAACACCCCAGAAAAAAGGGCACTTTCTCTCGAGGAAGAAAAAGGGCAGGTGCTCAAGCCCCCTTTGATGTCTATGTGTGCACGTGCCTGAGGGTGAGTAAATGATGAGAGAAATATCTTTTTGGGGTAAACTCATTTTATTTGAAAGACTATCTAGGTACATAATAACACTGCATTGCTGTGACTGTTTATAAATTTCAAAATGTACAAGCTCACACTTTAAATGGTCAGTGCTTTGATTTTTAAATCATTAAAATAGCAACAGATCAGAGAAGAAAAATGGAGATTGAGTGATTATTTTTACATTTTACATGCCATTCAAAAACGTGGCATTTTACAGCGTAAGAGAGAAATTAAAAAACTTAAAATAATACCATTTGTACTTTCCAATGACTTGGGATGTCTATGTTCAGGGCTGAAGGCTAAATTGTTACTGTCTCTTTAAGAGGGTTTTATCGCATGTTACGATATTCAAGGCACAGTTCAGCTTAATCTTTTGAGAACTGAGAAGTATCATTATTTTCGTTTTGTACTGTGCTTGTTGCATCTGTATTCATTGTGAGATGATAAAATACAGACTGCGTGAATGGCTGATTTTGTTCACTTGAATTTTGTGACGTGTTTCAGAAAGATTATCGCGAAGACAGAGACAGCGCAGCCGGTTTATTTTCTTTATTTTACAAAAGCACAAGGTTTTGTTGTTATTTTAAGTGTACACAAATAAAAGTACGACTTTCATAGTTTGTGATGATGTATTAAATCAGTATGGGCACAAATAACGCAGTATTTTGTTTAAGTTGTTTCCGCTGTTTCGAGAGAAAAATATAGCAGGACGTCATCTGGAATAATGCCAGAATTTAATATAATTATACCAGAATTCTTTCTCAACTGTTTGTTCACTTGAGACATAACAGACTCCTCAATATATCATGTATTTTTACACTTTGCTGTATGAAATTGTCCGTTCAGGCGCTAAGCAGCAGGCGTTCGAGCGGCGTTAGACAAGACGCGGCTCGATCGCTGTGTCACTCAATCTGCTCGCAAACATGTACTTGAGTTGTTTTCACATTTGTTGAGTTGAATAGTGTAAAATCGGCTTGAATGTTCAAACAGGCAAACATTGTATACAACCGACAAACCTTCGTGAAGATCGCGAGCAAAGTTGAAAAGGCAACTTTAAATCGCAACGTCAATTAGCTCTCCTCTCTCGTTCGGCTTAAAGCCAAAATGTTCCCACACCGGAGCTGAAGATTGCGGCTTTGAAATCAATTCCATGTTGGACTCGTTCTTCCTAACTGGCTCGCTGAAGATGTCATGAAACAGAACACTTTAAAATGCAGTTGGTTCACGCCTTCTCTTCACCTGACGGTGTCCACTCTCTCTCTCTCTCGTGTGTGTGTGTGTGTGTGTGTGTGTGTGTGTGTGTGTGTGTGTGTGTGTGTGTGTGTGTGTGTGTGTGTGTGTGGACACGCTGCCTGAGCCCCGCCTCCGACACAGAGTGCAGACAAGATGACAGAGGCAGCGCGATCAACTAAAATGTTGGTGACATTCATTTTAATGTAAAAATGAATCTGATTATTATTTTTAATAATAAAACAAATGATCAGTTGCAATATATCGCGGCACCAAAAATGATCGCGCTCATTTCCATATATCGTGCGATAAGTCGATATATTGACTATCGCGACAGCTCTAGTCAGACAACCCTAAAACAACATCATACTCGGAAGTTTTGATACGTTAGCATCGATCAGCCCATCCCTACTTTCTTTAGACATATGTTTCATGTGTTGGTTTTAAGAAAGACTCGAGTACTCATAAAACTCACAGAACGAAATATGCGTCACACTTTACTGCGTTCTCAACAACATGTAAGTCTTCTTCATACGTTAAAACAACAAGAATACAGAAAATAGGCTTAGAACTCCACCTAGTGGTTATATTGTAGAATTAAAGGAGAAATTACATGAGACAGCTTTATAACTTAAATGGCTTTAACTGAAATAGACTAAAGTTTAATATAACTATTCTGATAAGTGTATATTTCCAACATCATGTTTGTGTTATCCGTTTCTGTAAGTTTTTGTGACGTGTTTCAGAAAGATAATCGCTTAGACAGAGCGATAGTTTATTTTCATCTTAACCGGACATCACAGTTGATCACTGAAATAATTCATAATTCAATATATTGATACCCGATTTCTTTATCAACTGTTTGTTCAATTGAGACATAAGGGGTGATTTCAAAGCATTTTGAAAGTGACACACTTCCTTCTGCCAGTTGGTGGCGCTATAACTTTGACTCACAGTAGTCACATCCATGTGACACACTGCTGAAGTTTCATCGAGATCAGTTAATGTATGCAAAAGTTATAACACACTTCCTTGCTTTTATGCTTCCTTTGTGTGCTTTTTGGAGCTTCAAAGTTCATTTGCAATGTGTTCCACATTCAAACCAAAATATCTGACTTTCTGTTGGTCTGTTTGTTCACTTGAGACATAAGAGGGTGATTTCAAAGCATTTTGAAAGTGACACACTTCCTTCTGCCAGTTGGTGGCGCTATAACTTTGACTCACAATAGTCACATCCATGTGATACACTACTGAAGTTTCATCGAGATCAGTTAATGTACGCAGAAGTTATAACACACTTCCTTGCTATTTGCTCCCATTATATGCTACCTTTATGGGGTTTTTGGAGCTTCAAAGTTTCCTTTGCAATGTGTTCCACATACAAACAAAAATATCTGACTTTCTGTTGGTCTGAGCTAATGACTGTAAATTAGAAAGTTGTCCGGCTCGATGAGAACAATATAATTCCTGAGTTTTGTGACTCTAGGTCGAAGTATAAAACCAATACCCCACTTTTGTCAACAGGTGGCGCTACTGAGCCCCTGCACCACGCATCAAAAAAGAATGTTCAACTTTGAAGCGCTGCCACGACCACAGTATTTAAGATATCAATAATCCTTTCACACATCTACATCTGTCGTGTGTTTACATTATACACATAAAGTTTTAAGTAAATCGGGTAAAAATAAGAGTGTGATTTCAAAGCATTTTGAAAGTGACACACTTCCTTCTGCCATTTGGTGGCGCTATAACTTTGACTCACAATAGTCACATCCATGCGATCGGCCTCTTCCAGCGATCACACTGCTGCGGTTTCATCGAGATCAATTAATGTATGCAGAAGTTATAACACATTTCCTGTTTCACTTTTCGCGCCATAATTTTGTTTCCTCGCCACGGCCAAACCGTTCGAGATATCAAAAATCCGCTGTCAATTTTTCATCCTCAATGTCTTGACTTCATGCTGACCGAGTTTCAGTGGCGATTGGTGGAATTCTCTAGGAGGAGTATTTCACATTCCATTGCATGTGTTTTCCAAAGAACCCTAAATAGACGATTTCCTGTTGGGCTGAGGTAAAAAGTAAAAGTATGAAGGATATATGAAACGATGAGATCTATATGTGTACCGAGTTTCATATTATTACATGCAAGCGTGTTTGATTTATGGACCAAGTTTTCGGACCCTGTTTCAGGGGCGCTGTCGAGCCCCCCTGCCACGCCCGGGTACCAGCTTCAGCCCGGCCCTAATGGCCGCGGGTTCTGACCAGTGTGCAAAGTTTCAAGAGTTTTTGAGCACGTTAAGAGCCCCAAAAGTGCCCCAATAGTCGTAAAAAAATAATAATAAATATAGCTGCAAGCAGCGATGGCGGGCCCAAGCCGGTGGCACCGCCACCCCCGTGCCTTTAGGGTTGCTGTGCACGATGGGCAATAACGTAACCTCGCTTTGACTGTCGAGAAGATGTGTGCTGTAGACCTTGCATCAGTGTGGGCTCTGCAAAAGTGCGCATCGAGGGCACATATCAACCACAAAGTATGCGTGAGCACCCTTCTGATACCTAAAATGAAAAATGAGACACCCTACGGTCTCATGGAGTTAATGGACACATGAAATAAGTACACAAGACTGAAAATTCATATGAAGTGTGCCATTTGGGACAGGGCCTATGACCGTGAACCACAATAGTCACATCTATGAGGTAATTCAAATGTAGAATAATTTTTAATGTCATAGGATGTCATAGGCCAATATCTTTTGCAGCACTTAAATGTGTTAATCCAGAAGGCCAGTATTTATCTGGAGGTCGTTGTACAGGTTTATTAATGTAATTATAATTTACGCTTATGTGTTCCTATGATATGCAATGGAAGTACATTTTTATGTTTAACATGGGTGTATTCACAATACATAGCATACGATATCATATTTTACGATTATTTTTTATTATGTTACGTAGATCATTAAAGTTAAGATAGTAAATGTATTTATATATTTTGTAGTAGCTAATATAACAAGCAAGTACACTGTGGGAATTATGAATTATACCAATGGAGTCGTATGGATTGCTTTTATGCTCCCATTATTATGCTGTCCTTTTTTATTCATAAATTAATTTCCTCGCCACGGCCAAAACGTTGGAGATATCAAAAATCCATCCGCAATGTAGCATCCTCAATGTCTTGACTTCATGCTGACCGAGTTTGGTGGCGATTGGATTAATTCTCTAGGAGGAATATATATAATTCCAGAGCATGTGTTTCTAAACAACCTATAATAGCCGACTTCCTGTTGGGCTGGCGTAAAACTTAGAGCACGAAAGTTGTTCGGCCCGATGAGATCTAGAAGTGTTCCAAGTTTCATATTACTACATGCAAGCATGTTTGATATATGGACCAAGTTTTCAGACCCCGTTCAAGGGCGCTGTCGAGCCCCCTGCCACGCTCGGGTACCAGCTTCAGCCCGGCCCCGATGGCCGCTGGTTCTGACCCGTGTGCAAAGTTTCAAGAGTTTTTGAGCAAGTTAAGGGCCCCAAAAGTCCCGAAACCTTGAAAAACAATATCTTAATGCAAATCTCACCCAACAGAAAACCCTCTCCCTCCCCTCCCTCCCCTCCCACACACACACACACACACACACACACACACACACAGAATCGCAGGTCTGTCTGTCAGAGAGAGAAAAATTCAGAGAAATCCACATTCAAACCACAATATCTGACTTTCTGTTGGTCGGAGCTAATGACTGTAAATTAGAAAGTTGTTCAGCTCGACGAGAACAATATACACGCCGAGTTTTGTAACTGTAGATAGAACTAACTAAGTTATAACACACTTCATGTATCCTTTTTTAGTCCTAAATCAATTTCCTCACCACGGCCAAACCGTTCGAGATATCAAAAATCCGTCCGGAATGTAGCATCCTCAATGTCTTGACTTCATGCCGACTGAGTTTGGTGGCGATTGGATTCATTCTCTAGGAGAAATATATATAATTCCAGAGCATGTGTTTCCAAACAACCCATAATAGCCGACTTCCTGTTGGGCTGGCGTAAAACTTAGAGCACGAAAGTTGTTCGGCCCGATGTGATCTACAAGTGTACCGAGTTTCATATTATTACATGCAAGCATGTTTGATATACGGACAAGTGTTTGAATCCCATTCCAGGGGCGCTGTCGAGCCCCCTGCCACGCTCGGGTACCATCTTCGGCCCGGCCCTGATGGCCGCGGGTTCCGACCCGTGTGCAAAGTTTCATGAGTTTTTGAGCACGTTAAGGGCCCCAAAACCTTGAAAAACAAAAATAAAAGCATTTCACTCATCAGCAAAATCAGCCCCCTCCCCCAGACACAGAGAGACGTAGGGTCAGTGGGAGAGGCAGAGAAAATTCTCCAAAAATCCACATTCAAACCAAAATATCTGACTTTCTGTTGGTCTGAGCTAATGACTGTAAATTAGAAAGTTGTCCGGCTCGATGAGAACAATATAATTACTGAGTTTTGTGACTGTGGGTTAAAATATAAAACCAACCCCTCACTTTTGTCAAAAGGTGGCGCTACTGAGCCCCTGCACCACGCCCGTTTCTGAAACTTTGCACATGTCTACTGGCTAATAAATGTGATGTGTCTGTCGAGTTTCATGCAATTTCAAGTATGCTAAGAGTCTAAAAAGCATCAAAAAGAATATTCGAGTTTGAAGCATTGCCGCTGCAACAGTATCCAAGATATCAATAATAATTTCACATGTCTACATCTGCCGTGTGTTTACATTACACACCAAAAGTTTTAAGTAAATCGGGTAAAAATAAGAGGGTGATTTCAAAGCATTTTGAAAGTGACACACTTCCTTCTGCCAGTTGGTGGCGCTATAACTTTTACTCACAATAGTCACATCCATGCGATCGGGCTCTTACAGCGAACAAACTGCTGAAGTTTCATCGAGATCAATTAATGTATGCAGAAGTTATAACACACTTCCTGTTTCTCTTTTCGCGCCATCATTTCGTTTCCTCACCACGGCCAAACCGTTCGAGATATCAAAAATCCGCCGGCAATTTTTCATCCTCAATGTCTTGACTTCATGCTGACCGAGTTTCGTGGCGATTGGTGGAATTCTCTAGGAGGAGTATTTCAAATTCCATTGCATGCCTTTTCCAAACAACCCTAAATAGACGATTTCCTGTTGGGCTGAGGTAAAAAGTAAAAGTATGAAGGATATATGAAACGATGAGATCTATATGTGTACCGAGTTTCATATTATTACATGCAAGCGTGTTTGATTTATGGACCTAGTTTTCGGACCCCGTTCCAGGTGGCGCCGTCGAGCCCCCCTGCCACGCCCGGGTACCAGCTTCAGCCCGGCCCTAAGGGCCGTGGGTTCTGACCCGTGTGCAAAGTTTCAAGAGTTTTCGAGCACGTTAAGGGCCCCAAAACCTTGAAAAACAAAAATAAAAGCATTTCACTCATCAGCAAAATCAGCCCCCTCCCCCCAGACACAGAGAGACGTAGGGTCAGTGGGAGAGGCAGAGAAAATTCTCCAAAAAATCCACATTCAAACCAAAATATCTGACTTTCTGTTGGTCTGAGCTAATGACTGTAAATTAGAAAGTTGTCCGGCTCGATGAGAACAATATAATTACTGAGTTTTGTGACTGTGGGTTAAAGTATAAAACCAACCCCTCACTTTTGTCAAAAGGTGGCGCTACTGAGCCCCTGCACCACGCCCGTTTCTGAAACTTTGCACATGTCTACTGGCTAATAAATGTGATGTGTCTGTCGAGTTTCATGCAATTTCAAGTATGCTAAGAGTCTAAAAGCATCAAAAAAGAATATTCGAGTTTGAAGCATTGCCGCTGCAACAGTATCCAAGATATCAATAATCCTTTCACATGTCTACATCTGCCGTGTGTTTACATTACACACCAAAAGTTTTAAGTAAATCGGGTAAAAATAAGAGGGTGATTTCAAAGCATTTTGAAAGTGACACACTTCCTTCTGCCAGTTGGTGGCGCTATAACTTTTACTCACAATAGTCACATCCATGCGATCGGGCTCTTACAGCGAACAAACTGCTGAAGTTTCATCGAGATCAATTAATGTATGCAGAAGTTATAACACACTTCCTGTTTCTCTTTTCGCGCCATCATTTCGTTTCCTCACCACGGCCAAACCGTTCGAGATATCAAAAATCCGCCGGCAATTTTTCATCCTCAATGTCTTGACTTCATGCTGACCGAGTTTCGTGGCGATTGGTGGAATTCTCTAGGAGGAGTATTTCAAATTCCATTGCATGCCTTTTCCAAACAACCCTAAATAGACGATTTCCTGTTGGGCTGAGGTAAAAAGTAAAAGTATGAAGGATATATGAAACGATGAGATCTATATGTGTACCGAGTTTCATATTATTACATGCAAGAGTGTTTGATTTATGGACCAAGTTTTGGACCCCGTTCCAGGGGCGCCGTCGAGCCCCCCTGCCACGCCCCGGTACCAGCTTCAGCCCGGCCCTAATGGCCGCGGGTTCTGACCCGTGTGCAAAGTTTCAAGAGTTTTCGAGCACGTTAAGAGCCCCAAAAGTGCCCGAATAGTCATAAAAAAAATAATAATCATAGTCATCCTAACGAAAACAATAGGGCCTTGCCTTTTCAAGGCTTGGGCCCTAATTCTAACGAAAACAATAGGGCCTTGCCTTTTCAAGGCTTGGGCCCTAATAATAATCCTAACGAAAACAATAGGGTCCTACGCACTTTGTGCTTGGGCCCTAATAATAATAATAATAAATATAGCTGCGAGCAGCGATGGCGGGCCCAAGCCGGTGGCACCGCCACCCCCGTGCCTTTAGGGTCGCTGTTCACGATGGGCAATAACATAACCTCGCTTTGACTGTCGAGAAGATGTGTGCTGTAGAGCTTGCATCAGTGTGGGCTCTGCAAAAGTGCGCATCGAGGGCACATATCAACCACAAAGTATGCAAGAATATGTAACGAGGCACACGTGCCAGGTCTTGTGTGTCACACTTGTATAAGGTTCAATATAATTCGATATGGGCCAACTGATCAGAAGATAAGGAGCGGCTACAGGAGAGAGGGAAACAACACAGCAGGTAGGTGAAAACCAAGAGCTTTTTTTTACTGGTTGGAATCTTGTATTCGTTGAAGAAATTCTTAATTGCAATTTGTCTGGAGCATGTAAATCTCAATACTGTAATTTGACAACATACAATGTATGATAATGCTTACAATCAAATCTCTTTTTTGAAATTCCAGGAAGTTGGACTCATCAACTCAAACAAATCAACTCAATTGACAACAGTTGTCATATACTTTGTATGAAAATGAAATAATAAAATGAAACTTGGAAAACTCAGACTCAGTTTGGTTATGACCCAATAACATTTTTAGAAACAATAAACAATGTTCTCAAAACAACATATTGCAACTTAATAACTCAAATCACTCTTTCAATTTAAAATGTAACAGTCTTTTCAGCCAAATGAATCAAATGTTCAAAATCCACTGAATTGATTCAGTTAGTGTCAGTTCAGAGTCAAATGACTCGGATCAAAAGAGTTTTTGACTCTTTAGAATCGTTCAGTTCAGAATCGATGTCTCTCCGTTCAAAGCTCGAGGAAAAATATGCAAAAACAAAGTCTCGGTCCAATTTGTCCGAAAACGAAAAGGTTTCTCATACCAGTTTCGATGAGTTCAAGATCAAAGTTCAATCAAATGGTCTCCGTGGGTGGCTCGCCTTTTACATACGCTCATATGCGTTGCACGTATCCAGGATGTTGATCACAATTTCTCGGAAGAAACACACATACAACAAAAAAAAACAGCCTTGCAAAAACACAAGGCAGAACAATAATTAATCTTCCATTCAAACACTTTCATCAACAAATATCATGTATACACTTCAAACAACGTATTAACTCAATATCTTGACACTTACACACAACATTGTCACTTTTCATCGACTCGTTTGCATCTTCACATGTGATTAGCTTTAGCCCAACGTGCAAATTAACACTAGCTCACACTCTATGCACAAGCGGCCTATATGAACTCTAATGTCACACTACTGATTTGCCGCTGCGTCTGCAACAGTTTCTTGTAAAATGTCAAGTCAATAAACAAAAAAAACAACTCACCAAGGCAAGAATTTCACATCTTATTTTGCAAGAAGATAATTTGCGGTGCTTTTTGGCGCTCCGTGTATCTACATCGGTTTTTATTCTCGACTTAAGCGTCAGCTCTTCAAAGTTATCACTTTCACTCAAATGTAATCTTTTGATTGCATTCAAGTTTCTTTTCCTCAATATCTACTTTTTAATGAGGAGTATCTGCTTCGTCTGACTCGCTCGCTCTCTCCCAATGTTTTTTTGACAGCAGCAGTGTGGCCCGCGCAGTCTCAGTGCGCTGCTACCCTTGGCTCCTTAGAGTGTCAGTCAATGCAGCACGATCCATAATTGGATGAAACACTTTCTCTTCTAAAGCACTCGTTGTTCTCTCTTATTCGCTTTTTCTCAATTTTCCCATCTTTTTACACATCTCTCAACTCTTCTACTGGTAGCCTGGATCATCTGGGTTACAAATATCTCAGCTCTGTTGGTCCTTTCAATGTAAGTAAATGAGAAGTGGTGTGAAACAGATCAATAATTAAGTCATTTTTTACTATAAATCTCTACTTTCACTTTCACAAGCGCTCTTCTCTCTTAAGAGTTCTTTTTCAGTTTTTTTTTTTTTTTTTTTGGTGATTTACTTAAGCATATCACCCCTCCTGAGCAGGGTGGACAATTTATAGTAAAAAATATAAAAATACTATATATACTACATACAATATATACTATTTATCTTTTTCACACCCACGCCTATAATATCCCTTCTGAAAGTATGGATTAAACCACTGGAGTGTTATGGGTTACTGTTATGTTGCATTTATGTGATTTTTGGAGCTTCAAAGTTCCAACAGAGAAATTCCCTCCCCTCCCCACACACACAAAAAAAATGGCAGGGCATTCTGTCTGTCAGAGAGAGAGACACAGAGAGAAAAAACACAGAAAGGGAGGGGTCACTCTGTCTGTCAGAGAGAGAAAAATTGAAAGAAATCCACATTCAAACCACAATATCTGACTTTCTTTTGGTCGGAGCTAATGACTGTAAATTAGAAAGTTGTTCGGCTTGACGAGAACAATATACACGCCGAGTTTTGTAACTGTAGATAGAACTAACTAAGTTATAACACACTTCATGTGTCCTTTTTTAGTCATAAATCAATTTCCTCGCCACGGCCAAACCGTTCGAGATATCAAAAATCCGTCCGGAATGTAGCATCCTCAATGTCTTGACTTCATGCCGACCGAGTTTGGTGGCAATTGGATTCATTCTCTAGGCGGAATATATATAATTCCAGAGCATGTGTTTCCAAACAACCCATAATAGCCGACTTCCTGTTGGGCTGGCGTAAAACTTAGAGCACGAAAGTTGTTCGGCCCGATGAGATCTACAAGTGTACCGAGTTTCATATCATTACATGCAAGCATGTTTGAAATATGGACAAGTGTTCGAATCCCATTCCAGGGGGCGCTGTCGAGCCCCCCTGCCACGCCCGGGTACCATCTTCAGCCCGGCCCTGATGGCCGTGGGTTCTGACCTGTGTGCAGAGTTTCAAGAGTTTTCGAGCACGTTAAGGGCCCCAAAACCTTGAAAAACAAAAATAAAAGCATTCTCACTCAACAGCCAAATCAGCACCCTCCCCACAGACACAGAGAGACGTAGGGTCAGTGAGAGAGGGAGAGAAAATTCTCCAAAACATCCACATTCAAACCAAAATATCTGACTTTCTGTTGGTCTGAGCTAATGACTGTAAATTAGAAAGTTGTCCGGCTCGATGAGAACAATATAATTACTGAGTTTTGTGACTGTGTGTCAAAGTATAAAACCAACGCCCTCACGTTTGTCAAAAGGTGGCGCTACTGAGCCCCTGCACCATGCCCGTTTCTGAAACTTTGCACATGTCTACTGGCTAATAAATGTGATGTGTCTGTCGAGTTTCATGCAATTTCAAGTATGCTAAGAGTCTCAAAAGCATCAAAAAAGAATATCCGAGTTTGAAGCGTTGCCGCGGCAACAGTATCTAAGATATCAATAATCCTTTCACATGTCTACATCTGCCGTGTGTTTACACACCAAAAGTTTTAAGTAAATCGGGTAAAAATAAGAGGGTGATTTCAAAGCATTTTGAAAGTGACACACTTCCTTCTGCCAGTTGGTGGCGCTATAACTTTGACTCACAATAGTCACATCCATGCGATCGGACTCTTACAGCGAACACACTGCTGAAGTTTCATCGAGATCAATTAATGTATGCAGAAGTTATAACAGACTTCCTGTTTCTCTTTTCGCGCCATCATTTCGTTTCCTCGCCACGGACAAAGCGTTCGAGATATCAAAAATCTGCCGGCAATTTTTCATCCTCAATGTCTTGACTTCACGCTGACCGAGTTTCGTGGCGATTGGTGGAATTCTCTAGGAGCAGTATTTCAAATTCCATTGCATGCGTTTTCCAAACAACCCTAAATAGACGATTTCCTGTTGGGCTGGGGTAAAAAGTAAGAGTATGAAGGATATATGAAACGATGAGATCTATATGTGTACCGAGTTTCATATTATTACATGCAAGCGTGTTTGATTTATGGACCTAGTTTTCGGACCCCGTTCCAGGTGGCGCCGTCGAGCCCCCCTGCCACGCCCGGGTACCAGCTTCAGCCCAGCCCTAATGGCCGCGGGTTCTGACCCGTGTGCAAAGTTTCAAGAGTTTTCGAGCACGTTAAGAGCCCCAAAAGTGCCCGAATAGTCATAAGAAAAATAATATTCTAACGAAAACAATAGGGCCTTGCCTTTTCAAGGCTTGGGCCCTAATAATAATCCTAACGAAAACAATAGGGCCTTGCCTTTTCAAGGCTTGGGCCCTAATAATCCTAACGAAAACAATAGGGTCCTACGCACTTTGTGCTTGGGCCCTAATAATAATAATAATAAATATAGCAGCGATGGCGGGCCCAAGCCGGTGGCACCGCCACCCCCGTGCCTTTAGGGTCGCTGTGCACGATGGGCAATAACGTAACCTCGCTTTGACTGTCGAGAAGATGTGTGCTGTAGAGCTCGCATCAGTGTGTGCTCTGCAAAAGTGCGCATCAAGGGCACATATCGACCACAAAGTATGCGTGAGCACCCTTCCGATACCTAAAATGAAAAATGAGACACCCTTCGGTCTCATGGAGTTAATGGACACATGAAATAAGTACACAAGACTGAAAATTCATATGAAGTGTGCCATTTAGGACAGGGCCTATGACCGTGAACCACAATAGTCACATCTATGAGATAATTCAAATGTAGAATAATTTTTGATGTCATAGGATGTCATAGGTCAATATCTTTTGCAGCACTTAAATGTGTTAATCCAGAAGGCCAGTATTTATCTGGAGGTCTTTGTACAGGTTTATCAATGTAATTATAATTTACGCTTATGTGTTCCTATGATATGCAATGGAAGTACATTTCTATGTTTAACATGGGTGTATTCACAATACATAGCATACGATATAATATCTTAAGATTATTTATCATTATGTTAAGTACATCACACAAATGTGACTGTATTCACCTGTAATGTCTCCAATAAGTACAGTATATTGGCCTGTATGGCCATGATATATTGCCTTAGCTAGACTTTAGCTAACCTATTACATTAGCTAGTAGCTCATGAGTCATGAATGTTAGCAAGACACAAGTTAACTATATTTGCTTTTGGCTAATTAGCTGTATAGTCGAGGCACTGTACACGACGCTGAGGGAGGGCGGGCATCGACAAAATCTCATCTACCGACCTGATGTTTTTTATTTAATAAATATAATTGTTTGACAGGAAGCTGTAGCAAACAGGAATATATATATTAATTTATTTATTAAAAAATAAAAATAAACACCCCAGAAAAAAGGGCACTAATTTCTCTCGAGGAAGAAAAAGGGCAGGTGCTCAAGCCCCCTTTGATGTCTATGTGTGCCTGAGGGTGAGTAAATGATGAGAGAAATATATTTTTGGGGTAAACTCATTTTATTTGAAAGACTATCTAGGTAATAACACTGCATTGCTGTGACTGTTTATAAATTTCAAAATGTACAAGCTCACACTTTAAATGGTCAGTGCTTTGATTTTTAAATCATCAGTGATTATTTTTACATTTTACATGCCATTCAAAAACGTGGCATTTTACAGCGTAAGAGAGAAATTAAAAAACTTAAAATAATACCATTTGTACTTTTCAATGACTTGTCTATGTTCAGGGCTGAAGGCTAAATTGTTACTGTCTCTTTAAGAGGGTTTTATCGCATGTTACGATATTCAAGGCACAGTTCAGTTTAATCTTTTGAGAACTGAGAAGTATCATTATTTTCGTTTTGTGCCTTGCTTGTTGCATCTGTATTCATTGTGAGATGATAAAATACAGACTGCGTGAATGGCTGATTTTGTTCACTTGAATTTTGTGACGTGTTTCAGAAAGATTATCGCGAAGACAGAGACAGCGCAGCCGGTTTATTTTCTTTATTTTACAAAAGCACAAGGTTTTGTTGTTATTTTAAGTGTACACAAATAAAAGTACGACTTTCATAGTTTGTGATGATGTATTAAATGTATCAGTATGGGCACAAATAACGCAGTATTTTGTTTAAGTTGTTTCCGCTGTTTCGAGAGAAAAATATAGCAGGACGTCATCTGGAATAATGCCAGAATTTAATATAATTATACCAGATTTCTTTCTCAACTGTTTGTTCACTTGAGACATAACAGACTCCTCAATATATCATGTATTTTTACACTTTGTTGTATGAAATTGTCCGTTCAGACGCAAGCAGCAGGCCTTCGAGCGAGCGTTAGACACGACGCGGCTCGATCGCTGTCACTCAATCTGCTCGCAAACATGTATTTGAGTTGTTTTCACATTTGTTGAGTTGAATAGTGTAAAATCGCTTGAATGTTCAAACAGGCAAACATTGTATACAACCGACAAACCTTCGTGATGCAAGCAAAAATAATCTGTCAGACATAGAGCTGTCACGATAACTACTTTTTGTTGTGCGATATATTGCACATAAATTAATTGCGATAAACGATATTATTGTAATTTTCAGACCATTTTATGCCACTGATTACATAATGACAATATAATAGCATAATAATGCAAGTACACTGTTTCAAAGAACAAAGAACATTTTATTCTTATTCTATTCAATATTTAGACATTGTGAAATGTGAAAAAATATATCCCAAATAAATAAAACAAGTAAATAAATACACTTTCGTTAACAAAAAAGTGCAAGGTATCAAGAACTAGATCAAAACAAAGTAGGCTTATATGTCAATTTAAACTTTTAATGTGTCTCACACAAAGGCACAGATGCATCAACAGGACATTTCTGCTGCCAGATTAGTTTTTTAATTGTTAGGCAGATTCCGAGAAAGGAACACCAACATGTTTACCTTGTGGGGCTTAAGGCAGGATCTTACTGGGGTAACAATGTTACCAGCTGTGCTAAACAGTGTTTCTTATAGCGAGTTACGCTATCCGTGAGTGTGCGCCATTTCGCGCTGTCACGTTTATATTTGCACTGTCGGGAAAAGGCATCTGCAACAGATAACTGTCTGGAAGAAGGCCCTCTCCAACTCCAGCTGCAGTTGTTGTTCCCAGGTTGAAAAACTGGGTGGGATGGTTATGTTTTAGGTGCGATTTTAAGTTTGTTGTGTTGCCTCTTTACGCTGCTACTGTTTTAAAACACAGTCGACATACCGGCTCGTTCACGTTAATTAGCTCTCCTCTCTCGTTCGGCTTAAAGCCAAAATGTTCCCACACCGGAGCTGAAGATTGCGGCTTTGAAATCAATTGCATGTTGGACTCGTTCTTCCTAACTGGCTCGCTGAAGATGTCACGAAACAGAACACTTTAAAATGCAGTTGGTTCACGCCTTCTCTTCACCTGACGGTGTCCGCTCTCTCTCTCTCTGTCTGTCTGTGTGTGTGTGTGTGTGTGTGTGTGTGTGTGTGTGTGTGTGTGTGTGTGTGTGTGTGTGTGTGTGTGTGTGTGTGTGTGTGTGGACACGCTGCCTGAGCCCCGCCTCCGACACAGAGTGCAGACAAGATGACAGAGGCAGCTCGATCAACTAAAATGTTGGTGACATTCATTTTAATGTAAAAATGAATCTGATTATTATTTTTAATAATAAAACAAATTATCAGTTGCAATATATCGCGGCACCAAAAATGATCGCGCTCATTTACATATATCGTGCGATAAGTCAATATATTGACTATCGCGACAGCTCTAGTCAGACAACCCTAAAACAACATCATACTCGGATCTTGATACGTTAGGATCGATAAGCCCATCCCTACTTTCTTTAGACATATGTTTCATGTGTTGGTTTTAATAAAGACTCGAGTACTCATAAAACTCACAGAACGAAATATGCGTCACACTTTACTGCGTTCTCAACAACATGTACACAAGTCTTCTTCATACGTTAAAACAACGAGAATACAGAAAATAGGCTTAGAACTCCACCTAGTGGTTATATTATAGAATTAAAGGAGAAATTACATGAGACAGCTTTATAACTGAAATGGCTTTAACTGAAATAGACTAAAGTTTAATATAACTATTCTGATAAGTGTATATTTCCAACATCATGTTTGTGTTATCCGTTTCTGTAAGTTTTTGTGACGTGTTTCACAAAGATAATCGCTTAGACAGAGCGATAGTTTATTTTCATCTTAACCGGACATTGATCACTGCAATAATTCATAATTCAATATATTGATACCCGATTTCTTTATCAACTCTTTGTTCAATTGAGACATAAGGGGTGATTTCAAAGCATTTTGAAAGTGACACACTTCCTTCTGCCAGTTGGTGGCGCTATAACTTTGACTCAAGTAGTCACATCCATGTGACACACTGCTGAAGTTTCATCGAGATCAGTTAATGTATGCAAAAGTTATAACACACTTCCTTGCTTTTATGCTTCCTTTGTGTGCTTTTTGGAGCTTCAAAGTTCATTTGCAATGTGTTCCACATTCAAACCAAAATATCTGACTTTCTGTTGCTCTGTTTGTTCACTTGAGACATAAGAGGGTGATTTCAAAGCATTTTGAAAGTGACACACTTCCTTCTGCCAGTTGGTGGCGCTATAACTTTGACTCACAATAGTCACATCCATGCGACCGGCCTCTTCCCGCGAACACACTGCTGAAGTTTCATCGAGATCAATTAATGTATGCAGAAGTTATAGCAAAACTTCCTTGCTTTTATGCACCCTTTATGTGCTTTTTGGAGCTTCTAAGTTAATTTGTAATGTGTTCCACATTCAAACCAAAATATCTGACTTTCTGTTGCTCTGTTTGTTCACTTGAGACATAAGAGGGTGATTTCAAAGCATTTTGAAAGTGACACACTTCCTTCTGCCAGTTGGTGGCGCTATAACTTTGACTCACAATAGTCACATCCATGCGACCGGCCTCTTCCCGCGAACACACTGCTGAAGTTTCATCGAGATCAGTTAATGTATGCAGAAGTTATAACAAAACTTCCTTGCTTTTATGCACCCTTTATGTGCTTTTTGGAGCTTCTAAGTTAATTTGTAATGTGTTCCACATTCAAACCAAAATATCTGACTTTCTGTTGCTCTGTTTGTTCACTTGAGACATAAGAGGGTGATTTCAAAGCATTTTGAAAGTGACACACTTCCTTCTGCCAGTTGGTGGCGCTATAACTTTGACTCACAATAGTCACATCCATGTGACACACTGCTGAAGTTTCATCGAGATCAGTTAATGTATGCAGAAGTTATAACACACTTCCTTGCTATTTGCTCCCTTCATATGCTACCTTTATGGGGTTTTTGGAGCTTCAAAGTTTCCTTTGCAATGTGTTCCACATTCAGACCAAAATATCTGACTTTCTGTTGGTCTGAGCTAATGACTGTAAATTAGAAAGTTGTCCGGCTCGATGAGAACAATATAATTCCTGAGTTTTGTGACTCTAGGTCGAAGTATAAAACCAATACCCCACTTTTGTCAACAGGTGGCGCTACTGAGCCCCTGCACCACGCATCAAAAAAGAATATTCCAGTTTGAAGCGCTGCCACGACCACAGTATTTAAGATATCAATAATCCTTTCACACGTCTACATCTGCCGTGTGTTTACATTATACACATAAAGTTTTAAGTAAATCGGGTAAAAATAAGAGTGTGATTTCAAAGCATTTTGAAAGTGACACACTTCCTTCTGCCAGTTGGTGGCGCTATAACTTGGACTCACAATAGTCACATCCATGCGATCGGCCTCTTCCAGCGATCACACTGCTGCGGTTTCATCGAGATCAATTAATGTATGCAGAAGTTATAACACATTTCCTGTTTCACTTTTCGCGCCATAATTTCGTTTCCTCGCCACGGCCAAACCGTTCGAGATATCAAAAATCCGCCGGCAGTTTTTCATCCTCAATGTCTTGACTTCATGCTGACCGAGTTTCGTGGCGATTGGTGGAATTCTCTAGGAGGAGTATTTCACATTCCATTGCATGTGTTTTCCAAAGAACCCTAAATAGACGATTTCCTGTTGGGCTGAGGTAAAAAGTAAAAGTATGAAGGATATATGAAACGATGAGATTTATATGTGTACCGAGTTTCATATTATTACATGCAAGCGTGTTTGATTTATGGACCAAGTTTTCGGACCCTGTTTCAGGGGGCGCTGTCGAGCCCCCCTGCCACGCCCGGGTACCAGCTTCAGCCCGGCCCTAATGGCCACGGGTTCTGACCAGTGTGCAAAGTTTCAAGAGTTTTTGAGCACGTTAAGAGCCCCAAAAGTGCCCCAATAGTCGTAAAAAAATAATAATAATAATAATAATAATAATAATAATAATAATCCTAACGAAAACAATAGGGTCCTACGCACTTTGTGCTTGGGCCCTAAATATAGCTGCAAGCAGCGATGGCGGGCCCAAGCCGGTGGCACCGCCACCCCGTGCCTTTAGGGTTGCTGTGCACGATGGGCAATAACATAACCTCGCTTTGACTGTCGAGAAGATGTGTGCTGTAGAGCTTGCATCAGTATGGGCTCTGCAAAAGTGCGATCGAGGGCACATATCAACCACAAAGTATGCGCGAGCACCCTTCTGATACCTAAAATGAAAAAGTAGACACCCTACGGTCTCATGGAGTTAATGGACACATGAAATAAGTACACAAGACTGAAAATTCATATGAAGTGTGCCATTTGGGACAGGGTCTATGACCGTGAACCACAATAGTCACATCTATGAGGTAATTCAAATGTAGAATAATTTTTAATGTCATAGGATGTCATAGGTCAATATCTTTTGCAGCACTGAAATATGTTAATCCAGAAGGCCAGTATTTATCTGGAGGTCTTTGTACAGGTTTATTAATGTAATTATAATTTACGCTTATGTGTTCCTATGATATGCAATGGAAGTACATTTTTATGTGTAACATGGGTGTATTCACAATGCATAGCATACTGATATAATATTTTAAGATTATTTATCATTATGTTAAGTACATCATTAAAGTTAAGATAGTAAATGTATTTATATATTTTGTAGTAGCTAATATAACAAGCAAGTACACTGCGGGAATTATGAATTATACCAATGGAGTCATATGGATTGCTTTTATGCTGCCTTTATGTGCTTTCTGGAGCTTCAAAGATTAATTTGCAATGTGTTCCACATTCAAACCAAAATATCTGACTTTCTGTTGGTCGGAGCTAATGACTGTAAATTAGAAAGTTGTTCGACTTGACGAGAACAATATACACACAGAGTTTTGTAACTGTAGATAGAACTAACTAAGTTATAACACACTCTGTGTCCTTTTTTAGTCATAAATTAATTTCCTCGCCACGGCCAAAACGTTGGAGATATCAAAAATCCATCCGCAATGTAGCATCCTCAATGTCTTGACTTCATGCTGACCGAGTTTGGTGGCGATTGGATTAATTCTCTAGGAGGAATATATATAATTCCAGAGCATGTGTTTCCAAACAACCTATAATAGCCGACTTCCTGTTGGGCTGGTGTAAAACTTAGAGCACGAAAGTTGTTCGGCCCGATGAGATCTAGAAGTGTTCCAAGTTTCATATTATTACATGCAAGCATGTTTGATATATGGACCAAGTTTTCAGACCCCGTTCAAGGGGGCGCTGTCGAGCCCCCCTGCCACGCCCGGTTACCAGCTTCAGCCCGGCCCCGATGGCCGCGGGTTCTGACCCGTGTGCAAAGTTTCAAGAGTTTTTGAGCACGTTAAGGGCCCCAAAAGTCCCGGAAACCTTGAAAAACAATATCTTAATGCAAATCTCACCCAACAGAGAAAACCCTCTCCCTCCCCTCCCTCCCTCCCTCCCCTCCCACACACACACACACACACACACACACACACAGAATCGCAGGTCTGTCTGTCAGAGAGAGAAAAATTCAGAGAAATCCACATTCAAACCACAATATCTGACTTTCTGTTGGTCGGAGCTAATGACTGTAAATTAGAAAGTTGTTCAGCTCGACGAGAACAATATACACGCCGAGTTTTGTAACTGTAGATAGAACTAACTAAGTTATAACACACTTCATGTGTCCTTTTTAGTCCTAAATCAATTTCCTCGCCACGGCCAAACCGTTCGAGATATCAAAAATCCGTCCGAATGTAGCATCCTCAATGTCTTGACTTCATGCCGACCGAGTTTGGTGGCGATTGGATTCATTCTCTAGGAGAAATATATATAATTCCAGAGCATGTGTTTCCAAACAACCCATAATAGCCGACTTCCTGTTGGGCTGGCGTAAAACTTAGAGCACGAAAGTTGTTCGGCCCGATGTGATCTACAAGTGTACCGAGTTTCATATTATTACATGCAAGCATGTTTGATATACGGACAAGTGTTTGAATCCCATTCCAGGGTGCGCTGTCGAGCCCCCCTGCCACGCCCGGGTACCATCTTCGGCCCGGCCCTGATGGCCGCGGGTTCCGACCCGTGTGCAAAGTTTCAAGCGTTTTTGAGCACGTTAAGGGCCCCAAAACCTTGAAAAACAAAAATAAAAGCATTTCACTCATCAGCAAAATCAGCCCCTCCCCCAGACACAGAGAGACGTAGGGTCAGTGGGAGAGGCAGAGAAAATTCTCCAAAAATCCACATTCAAACCAAAATATCTGACTTTCTGTTGGTCTGAGCTAATGACTGTAAATTAGAAAGTTGTCCGGCTCGATGAGAACAATATAATTACTGAGTTTTGTGACTGTGGGTTAAAGTATAAAACCAACCCCCTCACTTTTGTCAAAAGGTGGCGCTACTGAGCCCCTGCACCACGCCCGTTTCTGAAACTTTGCACATGTCTACTGGCTAATAAATGTGATTTGTCTGTCGAGTTTCATGCAATTTCAAGTATGCTAAGAGTCTAAAAAGCATCAAAAAAGAATATTCCAGTTTGAAGCGTTGCCGCTACAACAGTATCCAAGATATCAATAATCCTTTCACATGTCTACATCTGCCGTGTGTTTACATTACACACCAAATGTTTTAAGTAAATCGGGTAAAAATAAGAGGGTGATTTCAAAGCATTTTGAAAGTGACACACTTCCTTCTGCCAGTTGGTGGCGCTATAACTTTGACTCACAATAGTCACATCCATGCGATCGGGCTCTTACAGCGAACAAACTGCTGAAGTTTCATCGAGATCAATTAATGTATGCAGAAGTTATAACACACTTCCTGTTTCTCTTTTCGCGCCATCATTTCGTTTCCTCGCCACGGCCAAACTGTTCGAGATATCAAAAATCCGCCGGCAATTTTTCATCCTCAATGTCTTGACTACATGCTGACCGAGTTTCGTGGCGATTGGTGGAATTCTCTAGGAGGAGTATTTCAAATTCCATTGCATGTGTTTTCCAAACAACCCTAAATAGACGATTTCCTGTTGGGCTGAGGTAAAAAGTAAAAGTATGAAGGATATATGAAACGATGAGATCTATATGTGTACCGAGTTTCATATTATTACATGCAAGCGTGTTTGATTTATGGACCAAGTTTTCGGACCCTGTTCCAGGGGGCGCCGTCGAGCCCCCCTGCCACGCCCCGGTACCAGCTTCAGCCCGGCCCTAATGGCCGCGGGTTCTGACCCGTGTGCAAAGTTTCAAGAGTTTTCGAGCACGTTAAGAGCCCCAAAAGTGCCCCAATAGTCGTAAAAAAAATAATAATCATAGTCATCCTAACGAAAACAATAGGGCCTTGCCTTTTCAAGGCTTGGGCCCTAATAATCCTAACGAAAACAATAGGGTCCTACGCACTTTGTGCTTGGGCCCTAATAATTCTAACGAAAACAATAGGGCCTTGCCTTTTCAAGGCTTGGGCCCTAATAATAATCCTAACGAAAACAATAGGGCCTTGCCTTTTCAAGGCTTGGGCCCTAATAATAATAATTCTAACGAAAACAATAGGGCCTTGCCTTTTCAAGGCTTGGGCCCTAAATATAGACATGCATATAATGTATAGTAAATCAGGAATCAAATCAATAATAAAAAAGGAGTTAAATCAAATATGGCAATTTTATTGTGATAATGTACAAAAGGGTAGACATCTACATTTAATACAACCATTAGTCGGAAGAGGAAGGAATTCAGGCGGGAGGAGGAAGAAGAATGTATTTTATCTAGACTCAGACAATGTATATAATAGGAAAACATCTTAGAGGATTATGTGATTGGTGTGGAGTTAGAGAAACAGTGGAACATGTATTAATATAGTGTAACAGATATACAGAGGAAAAAAATAAACTAGCAGATGAATAACAAGAAAGGAGAACAACAATTTACCTTAAGCTTTTAAATCCAGTAAGAGGGGATTGTCTATTAATACAATTTCTGAATAGAACACGGTTAATTGAAAGAATATAGCTAGGCCATAACAGTTTTTTTTTCTTCCCTCCTCTCCATGGGCAGTGATAGACTTGGGGCTGAAATGGAGGAGCTGAGCATGCAAGCACAGGTCCTGAAGGTCTGTGGAGAGAAGGGAAAGAGTCTCTGATCCGTAACCCACAGTAGATGGTGGTAATGCTCTATTTTAAATGCGAGCCACCAATAAAAAGAACAAAGAAGAAGATGACTTTCTAGCAAGGCAGTCTCCACCATTGGCCATATTTGGAACGCTTTGGGAGGCTATTTCCAGTCATGCCAGTGCAGCTCCTATCTACTCCTATTATGTTCTTAGATTTCCAAAATGCCTTCGATACTGTTAAGTCACAATTTCATCTTATTACGCTTCTTTGATTTAATAATTATTTTATCAATGCAGTGAAAACCTTGTATGTAAGAGGAAACAGTTGTGTTAAACTTGTATCTGGAACAACACCAAAATTTCTTATTCACAGAGGTATAAGACAGGGCTGCCCCATTTCCCCCTTTCTTTTCCTGCTGGCTACTCAGATTTTAAATTGAATGATCAATCAGAATAATGTGATAAAGGGAATTAGAATTCAAGGTAAAGAAATAAAAATGTCCCAATTTGCAGATGACAACACAAGTTTCTTAAAAAATCAATCAGAAGTTCTTTAAACATTGGAGATTATTAAAGATTTTTCTCAGATTTCTGGCCTTTCTCTTAACATTTCAAAATGTGAAATATTATCTTTAAAAAATATAGATAAAACAACAATTTGTGGAATTCATCTTAAAGATGTAATTAATTATTTGGGTGTTAAAGTTTCTTTAAATTCCAATTTGGTTCTTACAGAAATGTATTTAATTCCCATTAAAGATGTGATTAAAAAGAAGTTCAATTCTTGACTGGTGAGAGATTTGTCTCTCACTGGTCGAGTTTTATTATCAAAGGCCTAGCAAGTGTTTCTTATCTCTTTTCTGTAATGGATTGTCCTAAGTCATCATGTTCCTTATTAGATAAATTATTATATAATTTCATATGGAAAAATTAACCACACAAAATCAAAAAATAAGTTCTAAAAAATAATATTAATAATGGAAATAATATTAATCTTGGAGTTGTTGACTTTACCCTATTCAACCATGTTTTAAAAGTAACTTGGATAAAAAGATTCATCAAAAATACATACTCTATATGGAACATATTTCCTAATTTTGTTATTAATAAAATTGGAAGAATTAAATTTGTGTTACAGTGCCCCTTCTCAATTGGTAAACTACCCATTAAATTAGCAAGATTTCACCAACAGGCCTTACTGTCATGGTTATTGGTTTACAAACATACTTTTTCACTTCACCGTTGTTTTATTTGAAATAATCAAAATATTACTTTCAGAAATAAATCATAATTTTTTGAGAGATGGTATTTAAATAATATCTATATTGTCAATCAGTTGATAGATGACAATGGTCAGTTTTATTTTTTTTCAGAATTCTCCAGTAAATTAGATTTTGGGGTGTCATTAAAAGAGTATAATATTGTAGTCAACGCTATTCCTAGTGGTATAAAAATTATTCTGAAAGGAGAGCAAACCAATCCTATTTCTCTGAATAACACTTATATTTCAAAAGAAGGAATTCTTATTACTGATGACAAATTCAATAACCACGTTGTTCGCAATCATATCAGCAGAAAATCTATTCCAGCATCTTCCTTTCAATGGATGATATACAGTGTTAATTGGAATTTGGTCTGGTCTCTTCCCCATAAATATTTATTAAGAAATAAGGTAAAATAAATCACGTTTAAAATATTACATAGATGCTACCCTTGTAATAGCAAACTCTATAGGTATATTCAAAATATGGAGAAGAAATGCACTTTCTGTGACATAGAAGAGATGATTGTTCATCTTTTTATTGAATGTCTTTCTGTTAAATCCTTTTGGAACAAGCTATGTACCTATCTCTCAGAAAAAACAAATGTCAAAATATGTATAAACACTTATATTATTTTTCTTTATAACAATGCAAATTCACGTAACCAGTACACTGTTAATCTCTTTATTATACTTGGTAATTTTTTTATACTCAAATGCAAATTTTTAGGTAAGAATCCGCTATTGTCACTTTTTCTAGTTGACTATAACTTCTATATTTAGTCTTTGATGGGCATAAAAAACTAAAAATCATTGAAAAGTCAAAAAATGCTTTCATTGTTTAACCTTATATAGATTTTTTTTTCTTTTCTACCTCTGGCTTTTATTTTTTTTTTATTTGATAATTGTTGTATTTGTTTTGTTTTTTACTGTTCTTGTTCTGTACATTTTTACACAATTTCATGGAAGACGTTTTGGCATGAATAAAAAAAAAAACTACTTGAATGGAGAAAGACCGAAATCTCAAAAACGGTTGGTCAAGATTGCTATCAAAGAACATATTTCAAATCAGAAATGAAATTTGATAATAATAAAATCATCAATTGTCTTTCTTTACCTCCATTACGCTAAAAAAGAGAGGCTGCTCACTGCAGAGCAAATGGGTGGAGCTTACATTTAGCTCCCCCTCGCTAGACGTCCAGCGAGGAGGAGCTACACGTAAGCTCGTAAGCACACGCGCACGGCGGCACCACTTGTAAAGATGGCGGACAGTCACAGGCGTAATGGCAGTATGTAAACACTGAACTTTGAGACGTGTGTAAAATGTTTCCTTAGACATATCTCGACATGAATATTAATGCTAGCTATTTTAGAGTACCTGAATGTTTAATCGTGGATATGTTAACGTTAGCGTCACAAACCCGAGAACCTAAATACATATTATTTGTGTTTCAGCGACGCATTTTTATGTTTTATCTTAGCTAATGTTAACACTGTCTATTATAACCGATTCATTTCATATTATTGGCATTAACATGTGGACATCACTTGTTGCCTTTGGCAACTTTTAACAAGTGTGGGCAGTGTGTGTATTATGATAAGTATAGATTTATATATCTGTATATTTAGTTATTTACTTTTTGCTGATATATGTAAATAGTGTGTGTCTGCTTAACCTGCACAGAAGCATCAGACAATACAGAAGAAAGGACATGATCCCCTTCTCTCGAGAGATGCATAGTGTGCTGCAGAAAATACCACTGTGCCAACTGTAAATTGGTGTTTAACCATTTGAATGGTTCATGTTGTAGGTCATGTTCGAGTTGCAGTTCATTACGAAGGTATGTTAGTTTCTTATACAGTTCAATTATTGTTTGTGTGTATAAAACGTGTTTGAAAGTTATGAACCCTTTAGTTTTTTTTTTTGCATGTTTTGTTCTCTCTCATTTCTCCCTAGAGTTTGAAAGTAAGAATATATAATTCCGTTTAACATTTCCTTGCATTGTGAAACCATTGGGAAGTCCCAAAGGTTCACATACTTCTGCACACAAGGATACTTCATGTATTAAGTAAATAATTCAAATATATCCAAACTATTTGTGTTTTCTGTTAATCGTGCCATATTTTATCAGAAAATGTAGCGTAGATGAAGACATAATGAAGTACGTCTAAAATATGAAAAACAAACTTCCAAAGGGGTTCATAAACTCCATTTAATTCAATCACTATATGTAAGGCAAGGCAAGGCAAGTTTATTTATATAGCACATTTCATACACAATGGTAATTCAAAGTGCTTTACATAGAAGAGATTAAAATAAGAATAAAAAAATAAGAATAATTGAAACAGTTTAGAATAAAATACAGTACAAACAGTCGGACACACAGTGGCACAGTGCTCATTCAGTAAATGCACAGCTAAACAGATGTGTTTTGAGTCTGGATTTGAATGTGACTACTGTAGGAGCACATCTGATCTCTTCTGGAAGCTGGTTCCAGCTGCGGCTGGCATAAAAGCTATAAAAGCAGACTCTCCTTGCTTAGAGTGAACCCTTGGTATTTCTAGCTGATGTGATCCTAATGATCTGAATGATCTGTTGGGTTTATATTCAGTGAGCATATCTGCAATATATTGAGGTCCTAGCCCATTGAGTGATTTATATACCAGTAATAATACTTTAAAATCAATCCTAAATGTAACTGGGAGCCAGTGTAAAGACCTGAGGACTGGTGTGATATGTTCATATTTTCTGGTTCTGCTCAGAATCCTGGCAGCAGCGTTCTGTATGAGCTGCAACTGTCTTATGGTCTTTTTGGGAAGGCCAGTGAGGAGTCTATTACAATAATCCACCCTGCTGGTAATGAAAGCATGCACAAGTTTCTCTAGGTCTTGACTGGAAACAAAGCATCTAATTCTTGCAATATTTTTCAGATGATAGTATGCTGATTTAGTTATTGCTTTGACATGACTACTGAAACTAAGGTCTGACTGTAGAGACACACCAAGATTCCTGACTTGATTTTTAGTTGTTTGACCCCTAGCGTCAAGGTATGCATTCACCTTGAGAACGTCATCTTTGTTTCCAAACACAATGACTTCAGGTTTGTCTTTGTTTAACTGAAGAAAGTTTTGGCACATCCAAATGTTAACTTCATCAATGCATTGGCACAGGGAGTCAATGGGGCTGTAATCGTTAGGTGATATGGCTAAGTAGATCTGTGTGTCGTCTGCATAGCTGTGGTAAGCAATTTGGTTCTTTCTCATTATTTGGCTCATTGGGAGCATATACAGGTTGAACAGGAGTGGCGCAAGAATTGAGCCTTGAGGGACTCCGCATGTCATGGACGTCCACTCAGACTTATGGTCTCCTATACTCACATAATAACCTCTCCCTTCTAAGTATGACCTGAACCATTTTAGGACCATCCCAGAAAGCCCCACCCAGTTTTCCAGCCTGTCAAGAAGTATGTTGTGATCAACAGTGTCAAATGCAGCACTGAGGTCGAGTAGTACCAGTACTGATAATTTGCCTGTATCACTATTTAAGCTGAATATAGTTTATTATATTTATGAGCTGTCTCTGTGCTGTGATCGCGATCGGAAACCAGATTGAAAATTGTCAAAGTATCCATTTGAGTTCAAGAATTTGTTCAGCTGATTGAAGACAACTTTTTCAATGATCTTGCCTATGAAAGGAAGATTTGAGATCGGTCTATAGTTGCTTAATATGGTCTTATCCAGATTGCTCTTTTTCAAGAGGGGCTTGACAACTGCAGTTTTCAGGGAGTTTGGAAAACTCCCAGAGAGAAGTGAAGAGTTTATCACTTCTAGGAGATCTGCTTCTAAACAGTTGAACACACTTTTGAAAAAAGATGTGGGAAGTGCATCAAGGGCGCAGGTTGATGTTTTAAGGTGCTGTACGGTTTCTTCCAAAATTTTGCCATCAATTTCTTTGAAATCAGACATAGTAACTACTTTCTCAGGTTGTGGTTTGATTTGTCTGACCCCAGCACAACTCAAGGATGTGCTGATCACCTTTCAGATATTATTGATTTTTTCAGAGAAGAAGCAAACTCATTGCACTTGCTGTCTGAGAGCAATTCACTGGGAATCTGGCTTGGGGGGGTTTGTCAGTCTCTCTACAGTCGCAAAAAGAGTGCGTGTGTTGTTTAAGTTGCTGTTTATAATATTCGAGAAGAAAGTCTGTCTAGCTTTGCCTAGTTCCATATTAAAAGCATGGATGCTGTCTTTGTAGATGTTATAATGGACTACAAGTTTTGTCTTCCGCCACATGCGCTCTGCTTTTCTGCATTGTCTTTTCATATTTTGCACTGCTGTTGAGTTTCTCCAAGGCGCTTTTTGTCTGCCACTCTTCTTCCTGACTTTCACTGGAGCAATATCATCAATTACACTTTTAACTTTTGAGTTAAAAGAATCAAGGAGAAAATCAACAGAGTCAGCAGATATACTTGGTGTTAAAGATACAGCCTTCATAAATAGTACACTAGTGTTCTCATTTAAGCATCTCTTCTTGACAGACACAGATCTAGCTTCAGTGGCAGGAGAGATCAATATATCAAAGAAAACACAGAAACGATCAGACAGTGCTACATCCTTAATAACAATCGATGAAATGTTTAGACCCTTACTGATAAGTAAATCTAGAGTGTGTCCATGATTGTGTGTGGGTCCATGTACATGCTGAGTCAGATCAAAAGTTTTTAAAACAGTTATGATTTCTTTTGCCATATTGTTTTCTGCATTATCTATGTGAATGTTAAAGTCTCCAGCAATGGCAAAACAGTCAAACTCTGAGGTAATTGTTGATAACAGTTCTGTAAAGTCCTCAGCGAAGGCTGGAGAGTATTTTGGAGGCCTGTAAATAATGATAAGTAAAATGCGTGGAGCACCTTTTAACACACTACCCAGATATTCGAAAGGCGGGTAATTCCCAAATGATATTTGCTTACATTGATAGACATCTTTAAAAAGAGCAGCTAAACCCCCACCTCGTCTACCTTCTCTGCAGACACTCAAATAAGTAAAGTTAGGAGGGGATGTTTCATTAAGGACTGTTGCACTACAGCTGTCTTCTAGCCAAGTTTCATTTAGAAACATAAAATCCAGGTTGTATGTGATAATTAAGTCATTGACTAGAAGTGATTTATTTTTAAGTGAGCAGATGTTTAAAAGTGCTAACTTAACAGTTTTTGTCCCCACAGCAATCTTAGTTTGGCGTGTAATAGGCACCAGATTAGATGGGTTTGCTGTACGGCATTTGAAGGCCTTAGACTTTCTATGATGTAATCGAACAGCAATAGAGATTGATACAGGCACACTGAGTTCCCGCTTGTTTTGTAAACATTTGAGAAAGTTACTGTTATCATAGCAGGGACCCAACACATATCACTGAGAGCTGGTATCAGTTGTTTTTGGTTCACCTCGAGCAGATGGAGGAGGGTGTGAGCCCTGGCGTTGTGGCAGAGGTCGAAGAGCTCTCACAGGAGGAGGGGAGGCGAGCTGGGCCCGCAGGTGCTTGAGGGGCCTGACGTTTTTTGCTTGATATCTGGGGGCTTGCAGCAAAAGAGTGGGATAGTTTGGTTCCAGCATACACCAGTTCTTCCATGTTCTCTGAGAAACACAGATGTGGAGATGCTGGAGAGAGGGATAACGTGTCTGGTGAAAGGGGCTGTAATATGCTGTCGTGGTTTCCCTGGATGTTTCCAGAAAGTCGTCCTTGGGTGCTGAATCTTGGAGCAGTTCTAATATGTCACAGTCTGTCTGTGGTGAACTTTGTGGGCATGGCTCAGATGAGATTATGTCCATGAGCAGAAATTGTTGTGGCTGAGTGGTGTTATCATTGTCCTTGTGTGATTTGTCAACTGCATGTCCATTCAGGTGCTGAAGTGAAGTCCTGTGGTCATTCATACTGTGTCCAGGTGTGTGTGTGCCATTCAGATTGAGTGGATTGGCACACACTGCAGAAGGATGATTGAGGGAGAAGTAGATATTGTCCTTTAGCACTCTTGAACCAAGTTTGTTTGGGTGGTGGCCATCATGTCGAAACAGTTGCCTATGACTCCAGAAAAGATTGAAGTTGTCAATGAAGTTCACTCCTTTTATATTGCAGGTTTTTGCAGCCATGTATTAAGCCCAAGCAACCGTGAAAACCTGTTTGTTCCTCTTGCTGGAAGTGGTCCACTGATGAATGTTTTAACTTTCAGTCTTTTAAGTGTTTCAAAAAGTTCATTGAAATCCTTTTTAAGGAGTTCTGACTGCTCTTTATGAATATCATTCTTCCCCACATGAATGATGAGTCGATTTGCAGTCTTATGTTTCATCAGAATGTTCTGAAGTTCCCTGTTTACATCCGAGGTTGTTGCTTGTGGAAGGCAGCATGTAGTTGTATCCCTGCTGCTAATGTTTCTGATTATGGAGTCACCCACTATCAGAGTCCTGGGCCCGGCTGCGCTCTGAGCTGAATGCCGCTGTCTGCTCGACCTTGAGCGCCAGTTCACATCAGTGTACTGGCTGATTCAGTCTGTGTTCGATCACATTTGGGGATTCCTCATTCATTAATACTTCAAATCTGTTCTCAAGATGTATAGGCGTATAGGCGGTGGTAGGAAACCAGTGTTTGCATTCCTTGTCAGAGCCGTATCTGGGGTAGAGGATGCTACTGCGGCAATATGAGATGCTCGTGACAATCTGATGTCTCGAGTGCCTTTTGGTCTTGCTCCCTGTTTTTGCCATCGATTTGTAAGTCGATCGGTTTGTTTCTCTACTCTCAGTATGGCCTGTCGAGGAGCACTAGATTCATGGGGCTCACCGGCTGTATGCTGAGGGCGTCCATGACGAAGCTCTGTTGTGTGTTCCGTCTGGTTTGGTGGTCCTGTAAATAACTTTGTTTCAAGAACTGCAATCCTTTGTAAAAGTCTGTGGCAGTTAGTGCAGCAAGTAGATTCCAGAAGAGGCATTTTCTCTTATCCTTTTGAATGTAGGCAGTTGTGTTTTCCCTTCCCTGGAATGAAAACTTTCAGTGGGAGGCTGGTCGGATAAAAGAATTCTCTTTTTTTTTTCTTTTTTTTTTTTTGTAGTAATCCAAGCTTTTGAGCACTGTGCTGATTTAAGTTAAAATTAGTTGATAAAAGGAGATAAAATATGAAAATATAAAAGCGATAGAGCAAAAGCGCGGAGCAGTAAGCAAGAGCGTCCGAACAGAAGCTGAGCAGGAACATATGTTTTTTCTGAACATGTTTAGGAGAGCAAGGCTTCCATGATGTTTAGATCCGGTTGGATCATTTGCTTGGTGACTGACTGTTGGCTTTGAAGAAAAAGTGACAAAACAGTAAATTTAAAAACTGGAAAATTTTCCAGTGTGCATTATTTTTTATTTATTGCAAATGACCTGCATATTGTGAATGCACACATAAAGTACAGTTATCAGTATCATACCTTGCCAGAGGAAATGCCTGTAGTAACTGATGGCACCACCACCTCCTGATTACAGGCATGTCAGACTGATAAAAGATGGCAATTGAAAATCTTAAGCATAAAATGTTAATTGTGTTTTCAACCCTTTTTGCTGAACAAATAACCCGAAATTGGTAAAAACTCACTGCTGAAAAATCAAAAGGGCTTCCCAAGGGTCACATACAGGGCATACTGAAATACAAACGTATAGCAATTATAAGACCACTTACAATCAACATGAATATCTCACAGTCAGTCCCTCCAAGCTGAAGTGGTGCACCCTGTCAATTAAGAGTGGAATAAGACCATATTGTACATTATATAGTGTACACTGAATTTATTATATCATGACATTCCACTGCTGATAATAATGGTTTACATGCAAAGAAGTTGCATGTAATACCTCAGTCTCTCAGTAAGGACATTGTCCAAAGGCCAGGTGAAATTAGAATTGCTAAGTTTCTATGATAAAAAAAATAACACAACACATTTAATTATTATACAAAAATATATCTTCTGGAGCAGTCACATGTAAGCAGAAAACAAAGTTGATCATATTGTATTATACCATGGTCAGTCTAAATACTAGATTCTGATTGGCTGGAAGGTGGTGTGCATTAAAACAGTTTACTGCACAGTTAGTTCCAGTCAGTTTGCATAGATAGACACTTAGCAATTGTTTTATGGAGACATGTCTGTCTTGCTTTGGCACATGGGCAGTGCCAGGAAAGCAGAATCCGTTTCATCACAGCCAAGTCCTTTGTGCACAAAGATATGACATTTCAATAATAATGTAATTAGTAAAGTGCTGCTCAAACACTTTTATGAAACAGGAAAGGTTATTACATAAACAAACAGTAGTCAAACAATACATAAATATTCCCTGTACATACATGGATTCTCGTAGATGGGATGACCTCCATAACATCTGGCACAGATGGGGTGACCTCCATGATGTTTAGATCCGGTTGGATCATTTGCTTGGTGACTGACTGTTGGCTTTGAAGAAAAAGTGACAAAACAGTAAATTTAAAAACTGGAAAATTTTCCAGTGTGCATTATTTTTTATTTATTGCAAATGACCTGCATATTGTGAATGCACACATGAAGTACAGTTATCAGTATCATACCTTGCCAGAGGAAATGCCTGTAGTAACTGATGGCACCACCACCTCCTGATTACAGGCATGTCAGACTGATAAAAGATGGCAATTGAAAATCTTAAGCATAAAATGTTAATTGTGTTTTCAACCCTTTTTGCTGAACAAATAACCCGAAATTGGTAAAAACTCACTGCTGAAAAATCAAAAGGGCTTCCCAAGGGTCACATACAGGGCATACTGAAATACAAATGTATAGCAATTATAAGACCACTTACAATCAACATGAATATCTCACAGTCAGTCCCTCCAAGCTGAAGTGGTGCACCCTGTCAATTAAGTAATTTGCCAAAATGTAGATTGCTCAACAAATGATTAATATTCCCTTGCTCCACAGTTATAGGTTAATTATCTGATGAACATTTATTTTATTCTTGTGTATTGCTCTTTTTTTCCCCCTTCTCTTTTTGTCCTATTGTATAAGACAATCTAAAAATTGGCAAATTAAATATATGGTAATTGAATTTAAGTCATTCATAAATGACATCGTTGTTAAATTCATAAACAAGTAAAACTATAGAAATTCTCTTTAGACCAGGGGATGTAAAAACCTCTGCAGGGGCACGGCACTGTATAAAACTTTGTAAACAAGACAGTTTATCAAAGTTATTCTTTCTACATTTTAGATTTTGTCATCATAAAGTGCAGTCTAGACTGCAGACAAGCAGCACATTTTCACTGCTGCTACTGCACGTCAACATTAATCAGAGGGGATGCTCTGATTAAACATACAGCATCTAGACAGCCTCTACCCACAGCAGCAGCACCATCTCCAGCAGCAGCACCATATCCAGCATCAGCACCACCTCCATCTTCAGCAGCAGCACCACCTCCATCCCCACAGCACCATCGTCAGTAGTAGGATTATGCGTCTGGCAGCAAGTCAGGGTGACTTGCACACACTGTGGCATTCAAATAAATAAAAGGAACTTGCTGGTTCATGTTGACAGAAAACACAGGCAAAGGGTAACTGAAATTTCAGCTAAACGGTACCTTTCATGCCAATGCATTGATGCCAAAAATGGCATCTTTGCTGTTAATAAATCATTCTTTAAGCCTTGCTCTCCTAAACATGTTCAGAAAAAACATACGGTGCAAGCTAAATCCTAATCTGTGAACTGGATGAATGCAAGACAAATGCTAAATTTGCAGTCAGGAGTGGAATTCTTCCTTATGAGTGCATGCATCTGAAGTCTTTGCTCTTCTGCCCTCGAATGGACACTGCATTCATCATTTTGGAGGAGGAGGTTCTGTCGAAATGGATACTGCGATGATATTTGGGGACGCAAGGAAGCAAAGTTGCTTAAAAGATATCACACCATAGCAGCATATGTTTCTAAAAAGAATTCCTGGCACTGCCCATGTGCCAAAGCAAGACAGACATGTCTCCATAAAACAATTGCTAAGTGTCTATCTATGCAAACTGACTGGAACTAACTGTGCAGTAAACTGTTTTAATGCACACCACCTTCCAGCCAATCAGAATCTAGTATTTACCATGGTATAATACAATATGATCAACTTTGTTTTCTGCTTACATGTGACTGCTCCAGAAGATATATTTTTGTATAATAATTAAATGTGTTGTGTTATTTTTTTTATCATAGAAACTTAGCAATTCTAATTTCACCTGGCCTTTGGACTATGTCCTTACTGAGAGACTGAGGTATTACATGCAACTTCTTTGCATGTAAACCATTATTATCAGCAGTGGAATGTCATGATATAATAAATTCAGTGTACACTATATAATGTACAATATGGTCTTATTCCACTCTTAATTGACAGGGTGCACCACTTCAGCTTGGAGGGACTGACTGTGAGATATTCATGTTGATTGTAAGTGGTCTTATAATTGCTATACGTTTGTATTTCAGTATGCCCTGTATTTGACCCTTGGGAAGCCCTTTTGATTTTTCAGCAGTGAGTTTTTACCAATTTCGGGTTATTTGTTCAGCAAAAAGGGTTGAAAACACAATTAACATTTTATGCTTAAGATTTTCAATTGCCATCTTTTATCAGTCTGACATGCCTGTAATCAGGAGGTGGTGGTGCCATCAGTTACTACAGGCATTTCCTCTGGCAAGGTATAATACTGATAACTGTACTTTATGTGTGCATTCACAATATGCAGGTCATTTGCAATAAATAAAAAATAATGCACACTGGAAAATTTTCCAGTTTTTAAATTTACTGTTTTGTCACTTTTTCTTCAAAGCCAACAGTCAGTCACCAAGCAAATGATCCAACCGGATCTAAACATCATGGAGGTCACCCCATCTGTGCCAGATGTTATGGAGGTCATCCCATCTACGAGAATCCATGTATGTACAGGGAATATTTATGTATTGTTTGACTACTGTTTGTTTATGTAATAACCTTTCCTGTTTCATAAAAGTGTTTGAGCAGCACTTTACTAATTACATTATTATTGAAATGTCATATCTTTGTGCACAAAGGACTTGGCTGTGATGAAACGGATTCTGCTCGACTGTGACTGGGTGGAGGAGAACAGAACCCACTTTGCTGGGAAAGTTCACTTACCACACCATGAGGATGATGCCTCGTTGGCCATAACAATGCGGGACCTGTTTATTGACTCTATTTTCTATGAAGGTGAAATAGATGAGGACAAAATCCAGGCTCCCTTCCTTTTCACCTTTGAGAGAATTGAGGACATGGAGTTTTTCATGCAGGAAATATATGATAAAATAAATATTTGTGTCTTGCCTGCACAACCCTCACCTTCAACAAGCTAACTGATGGGGTAGATCTGGGTAAATATTGTTTTGTAAACATTGTTTTGTATTGTCTTGTAGTTTTAGGGTTTGTAAAATATCTTGTATTTTCAACCAATTCAAGTTTTGTGGAGGAAAAAAAAGTGTTCTTTAAACTTAATATACTATAATTCAGTTTTGTATCTTATTATACATTTTGTTCCTAGATTGAAGATTTATTTTTATGTTAGCTGTACATTTTGCTAATAAAGGTTAACAGAAATAAAATAGCAACATTTGAGGGCAGTGAAGTATGTGACTAATAAATTGTAAAATTAAGACTTCCAGTCTAATAAATGTTCCTGGATTGGTTGCCTTGCTTTTTCTTTAGTTTGAGACTACTGAACAGGTTACTTATTACCATTTGATTAAGACAGTGGTTTGATTAAGATGTGGACTGAGTCCATCCAAAATTCTATTCCATGTAAATTAAAGGGCACCTATTATGGCATTTAAAATGTTCCTAATATTGTTTTGGGAGTCCCCAACAACAGTTTTACATGCATGCAATGACAAAAAAACACTTGTTGTCTTATAATATGAATTTATGTTTACCTGATTTGCTCACCGACTCCCAAATGATTCGTTCAACGACTCATTTTTCCAAACCCCTCCTTTGCGTGACGCTAATCTGCGGTGATTGGTCAGATGACCCAGTCAGTTGTGATTGGTATACTCTGTGCAGAGATTGTCGGAAACGGAACGCCCATCACCGCTTTGTAGTAAAAAAATCAAAATCAGAGAAGGAATTTGAGTTGATTTATGTTAGCGATCATAGCCCAACGTTCGGTGGTAAACACCCAATCAGTTATTGTTTGCGTTAGCCCAACGCATAAACATATTGGTAAAGCACTGCATTACTACAAGTTATTGCTCTATTCTTTATGACAACTCCAATAACATCGACAAACATTTCACATATTTCAAAAAAATTGACATTGGAGACCTAGAAGCTGCACTGAGCGTAACTTACACAATACACACAAATACTTATTAAGCATGCTAAAAAACACATAAAAGCAACAATTATTAATAATACTTACAGGTTGTGATTCGGAGGAGTAAGCTGATCCAAATAAACTTGGTACTGAGCCTTCCTTCAGTATCAACCGGCTCGCGAATCCACACTTGAAAGCATTCATGTTCGTAAAGCAATCTTCATTAAAATGACGCGAACACAGCACAAGGTTCGGGCTATACTTGTGTGGTATAGTTGTAAATATAAACTCTAGCCACTGATTCTTCACATGCTTGTCCTGGGCAGTGAAAAAAAGGTCGCTTTTGATATGCACTTCAGAACACAGCGTCTTGTTGTCGACATGATGTTTTCAAGTTTTCCCTGGTGTCTGCGCGCGCAGTGTGCGCGGCCAATTTGATAATTTTTCATCTTGACGTCACAACGAAAAGGAAAATGACTCATTGGAAAAACGATTCATTACATTGACTCCGAGTCGACTCCTACTTTTGAGAGACAATAACTTTTTTTACGGTGAACTTTCATATATAAAACTTTGCAGGATGTTTTTGTTCACTTAAATCTATGTTACACACTACATGAAAGGTAATTTTCAAAATTCCATAATAGGTGCCCTTTAAATTCACAACTACACTGTAGTACATGCATTCATTTTTCTTTTTGAGGTGGAGTTCCAAAGTGTACATATAAAAGGAATAATCGAGTTAAGACAAGCAAATAGGCCTAGATTATTTTATTTTGGTATCACACCCTGCAAGGGCAACTCCGTTCCCACGTTTAAAAGCAAATAGCATATTAGGAGCATCGTTTATTACATTAATTTAATTGAGATAAATTCACAAATAGCCTTAATACAATGGGGAAGAAAAAAAAGCAGGGGTTCACAGATAGTCTAGTCATGCCGTTTGTCACAGAAACAAGGCCGAAAAATCATGAAAAATGTTAAAGAAAGGTTAGGCAATATCAGCTATGCCAGCATCTCCAGTTCCATGCAAGTCTTATGGTTACTTTGACCTAATCTTTGCGTATCAACAATAAAAACAATTCCTCATTAGGTTAAGTTCGATCTGACGAAGGTCTTGCATTAACGTTAACAGCCATTAGGTGGCGAAATGAGTGGTGCTTCACTAGATCCATAGAGGTGGAGCTAGACTAGGTCAAGAGAAGAGGACCTTACGTGTATTTTCCCGGCTAGTATAGCTGATTGGTTCTTTTACCTGTAAGGCGGGACTTCCTTTCTACATCCGTTGACCGTTGGGTGCTAGAGCTACTCGATCCGTACCGGAAACACGATTGGTACTGCGCATGTGCGAAAATACGTCTACTTCCTGTCTGAAGTATGTTGAAACAATTTACGGCAATTGTAGACAGTAGTTATTTGAGAAAATTGTTATGTATATTTTGATAAGTCACTTGTGATTTGTATCCTTTTTTTGGCAATAAAGATGACTTTATTAAGCTTTAAAAATAATAAAAAAAAAAAAAGACAGTAGTTATTTGACACTACCCGATCAGTACCGGAGATAGCTTAACTAGTGATTCTCTTGATATAAAGACAATGATTGTATTGTTCCTATTGATGCATATTTCTTATTTCTCCCCTACGAACAGTTAAGGAAACTACTTTACCAAACTCAAAACAGAAACAAAACTAAAAAGTAACTAAAATAATAAACTAGAAAGAAAAAGAAAGTGGGAATTACTTAAATTAAAAGAAAATTACACATTAAAATTAAATTAAAATGTTTGTAGGCCGTGCAAATTGTACATGTTCTGAGTGCTTTTTTGTTAAGTGAAGTATTATCTCTTGTAAGAATGCCAAAAAAATAGGTTTACAATTAAAAATATTTACATTTATGAATATAAAATCTACATAGTCAAATAATTACATTTATTATAAAGCAGGCATTTGGATCTGCTTCAACAAATTCAAAAATAACAGTTTTAGGATTCTTTGAAAAACTTTAGATTTTTAGATAAACAAACTAACATCTTCCCAAAGTTGCAAAGAATAAATGCATGACCAAAACAAATGAAGAGAGGTTTCAGTGTCATTCTGACAAAAAGAGCAATTAGTGTCAAAATCAGATCTAAAATGTTTCTTTAAGAAATTTTTGACAGGGTAAATATTATGAATGAATTAAAAAGATATTTGTTTTGCTTTGCTTTTTTGCATAGACCATATATTTTTCCAATTTAAATGATCAAAGAGTCCATTCCAAAATGAGATTATAGGAGGGGCAGGGACAATGATCTCAAGGAATAGAGCTCTTATTTTATGATTCCTTCCTTTTCTTTCAGTGAAACATATCACACCAATAGGTGTGCTTACAGGTTTAGGAGAGGGTAATTAACCCATAAGAGTGTGTATTATTTTTGAAAATCATGTGTAAGCCAGATGGAATAGCATCCATAACTGTTATATTCTGAAATAAATTCAGTATACCTAAAAAGCAAACCTTCATTATTAAAGAGCTGTCTTACATGAAATATTCCATTACTGAACCAGTAATTATAGAACAAAGATTTATTCTTAAATAGAATGTTCCTATTGTTCCATATGTAACACAGATGAGGAGAAAAGTTTAGTGCCAAAAGTCCATGCCAAAAGAACTTGTTGGTGAAAGTTAGATAGATTGACAGGGACTTATTGAATACCATAATTACATTTAAAAAAAAAAATTGCACCACCAAGTTGTGAGAAGGCAAGCTGAGGGAAAATATTCCAAATAGAGGTGGGGTTAAGGAATCGATTAAGCCAGTTTTTTTTATTGTGTTATTTAGTGCACTGAAATCAATGAAGTTTAAGCCACCCTTTTTGTGAGAATTTAGTATCACTGGCTTTTTCAAATAATGGTATTTGTTTTTCCATAAAAATTTAATTAATATCCCATTGATTACTTTACACGTGGGCTTATCAATGTACAATGCCTGAGTGGCATAAATTAAGTGAGACAGACCCTCTGCTTTAACAAGCAAAGATTGTTAAATCTTGTTAAATCAAAGATAGGTCTCTCTGCAGCCCCGCAATTAAGCCGCTTCATTGTTTATGTAACAATTGTGTTCAAATTAGCAGTGCATATAGTTATATTTGGTTATTTGTATACCCAAATATGTAACAGCTTTTAACTGAAATACCACAAATTGTATCGTACTGTTTTTAATCAGAAGTAATTCACATGTATTGAGATTAAGAGGTAAAAGCCTCAGGCTTTAGAAAAGACATGAACATAGGGTGCATAGGGCTGCTGTTAAACTGAATAGTTTACATTTGTTAGAACCCATTTGGGAAATACAGATGTGTTTATAAGTGTGTGTGCATTTCTTTACATTTAATATTTTATTTTCTAAAGATATGTTCTACTTATTTCAGCATACTTTAACAAATGTCTGCATTTAAGAAACACACAGGATAAAGTTATTTATTCATTCAATTTATTTAATACATTAATTAATTGCTTCCATCCCTCACTGACTCACTCACTGGAACATGGCATTGACCTTCAAGCCTTGTTCATCAACACAGTATGACAAAAATACTTCCATGTCCTCTTGACGCTGAAATATAAACAAAAATTCATCCTTTGTATTGGAGAATTCACCCCCCAGGACCTTCCTGAGGGCATTTTGTTGTTCATCCCTGTTCATTTGCAGAAATGCAGGCTCTCTCACATCCCCATGGAATAAGTCTCTGTGATTGTGAACCCAGTGCCAAGCTGCATGAAGGTCTTTTACAATGGCCGGCTGTTGCACCTGGTGAAATAAAGTATATATATATATATATATATATATATATATATATATATATATATATATATATAAATGCCATGTAAACTAATTAAACTATATATTGAGCAAGCATGCATGCAACTGCTATGGTTGTTATCCTTGAACAACAGGTGTATTCCTTTAAAATCCTTTAAAAACAGCATGTATTTCTGTTAATCAGCAGTATTCTGACATATATCCTTGATGTATTTCCTAGATATCCCTTATATGATATGTTCCTGGCATGGTGTTTTGCCTTGATGAGTTAAATAGCTTTGGAGCTTGTATTTTCTTTCATTAATCAAATGGTAATGTGAAGGAACAAACAAGGCCGCCTCATTGTAAGGGTTTGCTGAAATGGAGGTGAAAAGTAAAAGGTATGGTGAGGACAAGGCTGGTTTGTCTCTTACACAAATGTTTCTAAGTTGATGTGTTCTTACCATGAACTATGACATATGTCCAAAATATGTGGAGTTACCAGCTGATGTATGTTTTTTAAAAAATAGATAGGTGTGGAATTTTCCACCAATATTTAATTAATGAAGGAAATAAAACATATTGGTGGCGAGGGAAAGAGACAAGGGCAATAATCCCATTGGTCAGAGATAGTGGGTAAAAGAGAACAAAAGGTATATAACTGAGAACTTAGGAGGACAAAGTCAGGACAGACAGCTGGCTGGACTCATGTTTGTTGGTGTTCAATAAACTACAACTTTGGCATCTGGAACTCAAGACTCCGAGAGTTTTCTTACAACTTAAGAGAGATTCATCGCGATTTTCCATGACACTGCTTGATATATGAACAATAAAATCATTTACCTTATCAGCGTTCTCTTCAACCACAACTCTTCTGCTGGGCAACAGGTTTGTGGTGGTGGATTTGGACACCCTAAAGACAGGCTCAAGGGTTCCCTGAAGGAGTTGGGATGCTTCTTCTGTCCAGTATGCAAATCTCTGTCCATAACTTTGGAAAATATGTAAATGTATATGCACTGTATTTGTAAAACAACTTTCTAGTATCACTTTGCTTAATACAGCCAAGATACTGAAATTTTATCTGTAGAGTCTGTCATACCCTTCTAGGCAAAACCTCTTCATCAGCTGAATACACCACCACTGGCGAATCAATGGCACCTCCTCCTAAAAACACAAAAAAAAATTGGACATATACCAGTAGTTTGATGGCATACTTGTGTGAAAATCCAGCTTACCTCTGTGAATGTTAATGGACATGATGTACAGGTGCTGAGAGCATATTGTGAAATACAAATAACACTGTAAGACTTTGATTTTAGCCCTAATTACAGGGACAATCCCCCTAGAGCAACCTGGAGTTAAGTGCCTTACTCAAGGACACAATGGTGGTGGCTGTGGGGCTCAAACCAGCTGATTCCTAATTCCTTCTGATTACCTTCTGGTTACCAGCTTACCAGTTATGTGCTTAGACCACTACACCACCACCACTCCATGATCTAACAGCTTTGACAAATTAAACATTCTTACCATCAGCATGTAGACACCACAGGAATTCCCTAAACACTGTTGAGGAAAAAACTGGAAAAGTGCATCCAGTTAGTTTAAAAAACTGATAGCTTGTTTAAACATGTATACATACATACTTAAATTAGCTTTACACAATTCCATCATTTAAAACATACCTCAAGGTCTCTTCCTGTTTTTTCAGTCCAGGATCCTGGGTCAATGAAGGTTGCAATGTGTCTGGCATTCCAAAGAAAACACAAAATAAACGTGTAATTAAATGATCAGTTCTGTAGCCTAAGAACGAGGCTCTTATACGATCTTGAAGCCTCAGAACAAGGCTCCTATATGATCTTGAAGCCTGAGAACAAGGCTCTTATACAATCTTGAAGCCTCAGAACAAGGCTCCTATACGATCTTGAAGCCTGAGAACGAGGCTCTTATACGATCTTGAAGCCTGAGAACGAGGCTCCTTTTGGAAATGTAACCAAACAACATGCCTGGAACAAGGCCAGTAAATGAATTATCTTTAGTCTCAACCTAAATATGGTTCTGTAAGTCTCATCTCCAAAACCATCAGGGCGAAGAGAATCAAGAAAAAGTATCTCCCTCTTAACTACCAACATAACCTGCAAAGGGTATTTTGTTAATATCCACGAAAATAGAACTCCTTAACCCTAACTGTTAAATTTTAAAATATTATAGCTAGAAAGATTATAAAAAGAAAATCAACACAGAGCAGATAGTGATCAGCTTCATCCGGCTGCCTGCTCCAAGCTGGAAATAGTATGACATCCTTGGACCTCACATTTTCCTAATAGTATTGGGACAAAATAATATGCATACACAAAAAACGTATACTTCTGTGCCTGCTTCCAATAGAGTTCTTTCTCGGTTGAGGAGTATATGATAGCAAAAAACAAAAAACAAAAACTTACAGGCAAACAATGCACTGGGTCCACATTTTTGTCTTTCCAGGTGGCAACAACATAGAGGTCCACAATGTGAAATGTTTTTCCCTTATGGAAAGAACATTATAAGTTATTAAACATGTATGCAGCAAAATAAATACTTTTAAAAGATGATATAATAGTATAAAGTACATGTCTTCGCGCAACTTCTTCCACAATCTTGAGGCAAGCATTTCCGATCTGAAATTAATTACAGAACGATTACATCCCTGCGAAAGCTACCATATGTAAAATGATGCATTATCCGGGAATTATTTTTTTATGCAGTAAACTAAGACAGTAAATATACGCACATTAGATTCCATGCACTGGCTTAAACCCAGGCTCCAGAAGTCCTCTCGTGTGAGGCAGAATTTGCCTTCCTTTACGATCAGTTCTCCTGATGCCCGATGCTGGTCCAACACATACTTTAACTAAAAATAAATAAAGTTTGACATGATTAAGTAACGGTTATCATTTAAATATGCAAAGGGTCACTAAATAGACAGAATGTTTACCAGTTCATCTTGAAAAGGGCCCAAGTCCTTCTCCCACTTTGCACCTGAACAAGCATATGGATGCTCTATCTGCCATTTCAATGTCGAGTAACAGTGATCCTGGAGAAACATCCTCTCAGTTGGTCCATCTGATGATACACAAATACGTGACAATTAGTAACAACAGGAATTACACGCAAACATCCAATTTTCTATATCTAGCATTTTATTTTAAACGGTTTATCAAACATTCTTACTTTTCAATCTGTAGTATGTCCTCAGTCTTGACACACTGACCCTCTGGCAAGTTGAACCTTTCACAATAGTGGCTACCCCTTTGGAAGTGATGCTGGCCACAGTATATGGTCCTTGGTGCTGACTTGTAAATGTGTCTCCTGTCCGTCGTTTCTTGGGGTCCCGTGAGAGCAGAACATCATCACCGGCCTGAACAGAACATACTCGGTCATACTTGTGCTTACGATTTTGGAACGACTTTTGTTGCATGCTCTGAGCGCTCTCTATGTTGCGAAGAACCTAAAAAAACTCATTGAAAACAAAAACAAAATTTTCTGGTCTCGTCTCTTGATGGGATTTATTTTTGAAACCAACAGATCAATGGAGTCTTAGTCAGGCCAAGGTAGAACAATAAGGAACAAGATTTATAACAAAGAGAGAGGGAGCATGGCTTCACATGAAAATTCAATTGCTTCCCTAACTAGAGAGGACAAGCATAGGTTTTTAAGTATCCCATCTCTGACAGGAGAGGGTGGTAGTCACCCACCCCAGTTTATGATTACAGAGTCACCTCTGTAATCTAATCTTTTCCTGGTGATGCCATCTACTGAGGTAGAGAATGCTAAAGTGATAGTGACACTCTGGGCACACATAGACACACAGTCCCAGAAACATTACATTATCCACATCTCTAAATATACAGTGTAACAGTGACATAACAAGAGCTCAGAGAATCAGAATCATAGCAAATAAAATACATAGATCAGCCTATGCCTAGGTCTAATTCCGATAGTGTGTCACTACTTAATTTACCTTTATTATTCAAATACAAACCGTTTCATTAAGAAGTTTCATCTTATTGACTCTGGTGTCGATGTCATCTTCCGGGTCAGCAACTTCAAAATCATCTCCCATGGGACAGGCATTCATGACCTCTGGCAGACGTGGGTGTCGATGGAAGAGGAGGAAGTAGGGACTGTGTCTAGTGGAGTACTGATCACATAGGAAGCTTCCCATTAACTATTACATTTGTATTGAAGGAAAAACTCCACCCTTGACATTACATATTAAATAAATTCATCAATTAAGTTTTACCATTGACAACTAACCGTAGATATTATAAATATAATAAGTAAGCATGTTAAAACACAACCTGCTTTGCAGTGTTGATTCCATACACCACAGCAGGAAGGTGGAGATCCCAGTCATTGTGGTTTTCATTCACATACTTCCTGAGAGCACGCTTGATATTCTGATTGGTCCGTTCATCCTGTACATATCAATGCATATATAAAGTTGACAAATAACCACAAGACAACAATAGATCTTACAGAACAGATATCCAAAGAGTTACCTGTCCGTTGGTCTGGGGATGGTAAGCACTGGAGACAGCATGTTTGATTTTCAGCGTACTGAAAATGCTGTTGTTGAGCTGTAGAGGGATTATCAGTTAAATTTGCAAGACTGGAGTAATTGTAGACAACAACATATATGTAGAGATTAGAGTAGGGGGAAGAAAACATAATAAAACCTTTACAAAACTTCACCTTGTTGACAAACTCCTTCCCTTGGTCTGTAATGATTTTCCTTACCATGCCGAACAAGTACAACTTTGTGGTTATTATTGCAGACACCTTAGCTGCCGTCTTAGATTGCATTGGTTCTGCAATCACCCACTTGGTGTACAGGTCTGTCATGGTAAGGACATACTTGTTGTTGCGTGCTGTTTCTGGCAGTGGTCCAATCAAATCCAAACCAAGCACTTCCCAAGATTCTTTTACCTGCATGGCACAAAATTAGCATCAGCCAAATGCTGGGAAAACTGTACACAAGCTTGAGACTAGCTTGTTAATCTCATCAGTATGCTAAATTATTGTACGCAGTACCTTAATGGAATGCAAGACTGGCACAACAGTCTTGATGGGGTCATTCAACTGGCAGCGGTGACAAGATCTGACCTAAAAAGCAAAAATTATTTTTTAACAAAATGTCTAGAAAAATATCCAGTTGATACAAGTTGGTGATGACAATAAATATAACTTCTAAATCAAGGAGGTATCGAACAATCAGAGGTGGCAAAAATAGACACATTCTTAAGTATAGACACATTCTTAAGTATAGACACTTGTAAAGAAAGTAAAAGAAAAATAAGAAAGTAAAAGTACCACCAATGTAGTACATTACCCATTCTTTCACATCCTGGATAATTGTAGGCCAATAGTAGCCAGCAATAACCCTGTTTTGAGTGCCTCTGACACCACTGTGATTGCCAGTCCCAGGGTTATTGTGGCACTCCATTAGAACAGACCTCTTCTCTTCCTCTGACAGGACAACTAGCCGCATGTACTGCCTACTAGGACCGATGTAGAAGAGCCTGTCGTCTGTTTTTAGAGGAAAAAAGAAAAAGTAAAAAGACTACATTATAAACTACATTATATTCACTTTTTTTATTTTTTATAATACCCATGTATTAACACCCAGATACGTGAGCTGAACAAGTACAGTTAACGTAGCTTAATATATTAGCTTAATAATATATTTTAAACACTATTTGTGAATTAAGCACATGACCCTGGTTGTTCCAGACAGTCAGTTCTCTTTTTTCATTATAAAATCCATTACCTTTAATAGTGAAATTCGTAGACGCCCGTTTCACCTTCCGACGCTCTGTGGGATTGTCGGGAATTTCTCCTTTTAAGAGAAATTCTTGAATTTGTACATACAACACAAAAGAATCCATATTTAAATCAATCACTCGCCAACGCGATTCTATAAATCGAGCACATGCGCAGTACAAATCGTGAGAGTAAAGTCGACCTGTAGAGCAGACTGTCGTAAAAACGTTAGCGATGACTGGAAGTGACATCAAATATGAGTTTTCGCACATGCGCAGTACCAATCGTGTTTCCGGTACGGATCGAGTAGTGACAGCCACTGATCTATATAAATATAGATATAGACCAGTGGCTAGAGCTTATTGTTCGGGTGTTTTAATTTCTCCCATTCATTTAAACAGAAGTGGCACATCTGCTAAACAATCTCTGGTAAGGGTCAACTAGCGTGCTACGACGTTTGCGGATACCATGCAAATGAATGAGGAGAGCCGTAAAGTTACACCTACCTGTCGCAAAATCGTCTTGGCGATATAAAACATAAAGTTATCGTAGTAAACACCACACATTGTTCATTCCAAAAAGCATTGCTTAGTGTAAAACATGTTGAAGATGAGTTAAGTCAGTCAAAGAATTAAGTGATGAGCTGTTTTCCTCACAAAAGCCATTTATTCAGCACACTGAAGCATCTCCTCCGTAGACATCCATTGAAAAAGAACGGCCTCTTTTCACCTCGCCACTCGCCAGTGCATGGTAGTCACTTATTTCCAGGGGTTTCAGTACAGCGTAAAAATGTGACGTGGTAGTGTAGGCGTTCTCCTAATTCAAAATTTGCATCAACAAAAACATTTACCGATTTCCCTATTTTGTCTTAGATTGTCCATGGCTGTTCCATCAGTTTGCTGTCGCTGTTATGAAAAGGCCGCGATGAAAATATGAAATATGAAAATAGGAAAGAAGGCACTATAATGCGCATTTGTTTTATGTCATGGCCACGCCCCTTGTGCGTCGCTGTACTGAAACCCCTGTACTTTAGTGAATGCCGCCAGTGCATCGCCGTAGAATGCTCCGCGTCATGCTATAGCGTGCCGAAGTTATGACGTCACTTTGTAGGACAATTCTGAAGTTAGCGGCGCATGGGTTCCCTCAATCGAAAAGCTATGCATTTTCCCCATAGGCTTTTGGAAAATCGCAAAAAATAAGATCTGTGTTCAACAAAGAGTTGTGACCCTTACACGTTTTGTCTATCAAGATAATATTTACAAGTTAATCCAAAATTTATACATTTTGAAGCCTAAATAAAGCCGTCAGATATAAAATGCTAAGGGTAGGCTATAAACGGACTACAGCACACCATGGTCGCGGATCAACGTCATCATCAAGCTTCCTCAAACTTTATTTACAAAACACGCTCGCTCATTATGATCTGCGCTGTGTATGAACACTTATCCACTTTTTCATGAGAAATATTGCCCATTCGTTTTTTCCAAAAATGAGTTAGAAACTAATTTTGTTTGTGCGTGCCTCTCTGAGATTTTTTTTAAATCTTTTGTTAATGTTTTATTTATTCGTTTATTATTTTGTTAGTTTATATAAACCTTAATATTATTTTCTTTGTGATTAAGATTATTATGCCTGATCATTGTGCCCCAAATAAACTTTAAAGATTATCTTTCACTGTATTATGTTTGATTGTATGTTTGCATACCATTTCCTAATTCGCCAGAAAAAACCCCGCGATTTTTCCATCTCATAAGCACTAACGTTAGCTATGGACGTATCAATTTCCAATCTTATGTCCTTTTTCTTAGACGATAGAAAAACCATAGATCGAGGAGAGAACCACTATAAATCTGGACATGTAGAACAGTGCAGATTAGATGCTGGTTTACTTGCCGGTATTGTAAGGGCCAGCATGAGAAGGTTTATCGAGTCTCGGTAAGTAAAACTAGGGAGAGATGAAAAGGTAGAACGTGAGGCTGAAACGCGGGCTAGTGAGAGATTTCCTGTTTGTCATGATGACGTCTAAATTCCCCGCCAAAGGATGTAGTCCCTTTTAGCAACTTGTTAGCAATCACCGTTTTTAAGACACAATAAAGTTTAAAAAACCACAAGCAGGTTATAACTGGTGTGTTTTATTTCATAGATCAAAACGTGAAAATATTTAGAGGCTTTGTTAACCACAGACCTTATTTCAGGCGATTTAGCAAAAACCCATTCAAAAAACCCATAGATTTTAGGGCGAGGGAATCGGAAGTTCTAAAATGCTAATTCACTTGCGCGTTTTGGCCTACAAAGTGACGTCATAACTTCGGCACTCTATTTTAGGCTAAGCTTGTAGGTTACATATTAGAAAGGTTCTGGGTTTTACGCGCTCGTTTTACATGTTCTCTTCGCAGATCCGGGAATGCGTGGTTCAGCTAGGAAGTCAGTTGCGCGAAATCGCTGAAAACGCTTGAGTGAGTCAGTGAGTTATATATTTGTTTATTCTTAAAGCAAATGTCATATGTGATGCGTCGGTGATATGTAGGCCCTATCTGATTATGGGTGCACATAGGCTAATTCGCGAGCCTCCATTTTAAAAACATGTATCTTGGTTGAAAGTATAATATAATAGTTGAAAGCATTTGCATACATTTATTTAAACCTGTTTTTTCTTGTAATGTGTATTTTCAGTATTAGCAGGTGAAGATGAGTAAACGTAGACCAGCTGCTCTCACTGAAGCACAGTGCGTCTCTATGGTCTGTCTTAATCTTTCATGCACTTTATTTCTTTAAAGCTGCACTCAGTAATTTTTTTTTTTTTCTCCCTAATTTAATTTTTTTTAGTTCTAAAGAAATTAATTGTAATTTTGAAACACGTATAAAGTCATGAGCACTTCGAAGATATAAAGACTCCACTCACATCATCTTTTAATAGCTGTTCTACATAAAGAGGGTCCCCTCATGGGGGCTGCCATGTTGGGGTCATAAATTGTATGTTAAATATAATATTTTTCTACTGCTCTGTTTGATAAAATTTGGCGACTTTTGAAATTCCTGTGAAGATATACATAATGTGCATGTACAGGTCTCAGAACCTCTTAAATTCATCAAGCCATGAGATGCCTTGTGTTACAGGGATTAAATTACGGTTTACAGAAGGACTTATTTGTATTTATTTAGATTATGCTCTGTTTCGATCATGTTTAAAATATAATCTTGAATATTCAAAATATTAACTGAATTTTAGCCTCAACTTGTTCTTCAGGCACAAAAAGTAATGCGTGAGAGACTGTGTCACCAGAATCTTCCAGATCAGCCCATCGGTCTGGAGTCTCAGCACAAGTGGGTTCATTAACACGATACAAAGCCAGAACACTAAAACTGAGAAAGATGTCTCTAAAGTTTTCTGTTTGTCCTGCCAAATGTGGATTATAAAATAGCCTTACACCGATTTCTCGCAATCTTATTTCAGTCATAACTGAAATGTGTAGTTACTGTGTTTTGTCCCAGAAAGGCAGTGCAGTAAAATTGTGTCAATAGATTAATATATTCTTGTGTGTGTTCAGGCATTTGTTGGAGTTATTAAGGCGTACTGCTGTACATGGAGAAAGTAACTCCGTCCTCATTGTTGGGCCACGAGGAGCCGGTAAATCTATGGTATGAATTTAGTATTATTATAATGTAATTTTAGTGTTTCAACTATATTTTATTACTGCTTACTAGCTTCTTAAGCTGTTAGAAACTTTCAGAGATGTGTAAAACCAAACAGAACTGCAAAAATGATTGCCGTTTTCCCTAACACTCCCCACAAACAGTTAGTCCCACCCTCAAACTAACACCATTGGTTGAATAAATGTTATGCGTTTTGATAAATGTTATGCGTTTTGATGGTGCTACAGAGTCAAACTACTAACAGATTATTAATAATTGACTGCTTATTGAAGTGGGATACAATAAAGTATTTTTACATAAAAATAATTACACACATCAGCTTTAAAGTCTCTCAGAGTAACAGATGAATGAAATCAGTCCTGATTTGAGAAGTTGACTGACCACAAAGTGTGTTTCAGTGAAAAATCAGATTGCAGATTTGTTGATTTATTGATTTATTTATAGTAGGGCTGGGTAAAAATATAGATTTTCTAATTAATTGCAGTCTTCATTTGAATGACCCTTGAATCGATACCTTAAATCCCAATATTGATCTTTTATTTTTAAGTAGTGATGGTAGATGGTAGTAGAATATATCAGCCAGGCCAATTAATTGGCCAATATATGGCTATTTTGTGATTAACTGTTTGTTTGACCGATTAATGGATGTTAACTTTTTTTTGTGTCAGTTCCAAAATCCACCAAAAGATTTGTCAATGGAAAGTCAACACTTCAGGTCTTTTAAAGTTTATTCAAAGTTCAGTTAAAATTGCATTAAAGTGTTTTTCACTTTAGTCATTTTGTGTACATCTGATTTGCTGTTGTTAAATTTTATGTTCATCTGCATTTATATCAGCCATCTCTTGTATCAGTATCGGCCACTGAAAAATCTATATTGGTTGACAACTATGGTTTACTTCAGTTTTGTTAGTTTGATCTGTTAAAATATTACATCTGTTAAATAGCAACTGATCTGTAAAATTTGGGCCCTTTTGTTCATATTTAAAATGAATATTTTTATAATGTACTAAATTAGAAGGTCCTCTGTTCAATTAACAGTATTAGCTGAGAGATAATTTATTTAAATGTAAGGTAAATGGACATTGAAACTGAAGTGTACCCAAATGAATCGGAATCAAATAGTATTGAAATCTGAATCAAAGCAAGAGCTTGTGAATGCACCTATAAGCCATGGTATAATAATTGAATCAAAAGTTGTCTCGATTCCCTGTTCTATTGAAAGTATTAATCAGATCTCTGTTGGGTCTTCTGCATCGAAGTGATTAATATGTATGTTTAAATAAATCTGATTAATCATTGTGTAAATTCTCACTGTTTTTATATTTTTTTGTGTGTAGCTCCTGGGTTTTGTCTTGAAAGAGCTCATGCAACTGAAGGAAGTGCAGAAGAATGTTCTTCTAGTGGAGTTGAACGGTAATTTGATCTATTTCTTTTCATAGCATTGTGTGCTAAACTGTGACATATCAAACCTCACCTAAATAACAGGAATAACGAATGTGCCCGATGCGATTTGCTGGTTTCGGGAGTACAGGTCTGCTGCAGACAGATGACAAAATCGCTCTGAGAGAAATCACTCGCCAGCTGCACTTGGAGAATGTCGTAAGAGACAAAGTGTTTGTGAGTATCTGTCTGTATTTTAATTTCATTAGTTGTAGATGGCAGGTTTTATAGAGTTTTTGTGCTGAAATGTTTGGATGTGACTTCTGTTTCAGGGGAGCTTTGCAGAAAATATGGCATTTCTTTTGGAAGCTCTGAAGAGAGGCGAGTCTGCATCAGCTGCTGCTGACAGAATGCAGTCTGTTAATTTGCAGTGTTTAGAATTCAGAATTTAGTTTTATTTCTAGTTTTTTTTTTTTTTTTTCTTTTTCTTTCAATGAAGTTAGTTTCTTTTTAGTGTTATTAAGGTTTTGTAAAATGACAACTAATCTGTAAAGGAAAAACAGTTGACAAAAATGACATCACAAAAAAAAAATAACAACAGTGCAAAAGCAAATGTACTTACACTGTTAATCCCTGTTAGTTTTTGGCAACTAAAATGATATGCCATTTTACTCTGAATAAAATTGACTAAAATTACTGAATATAATTAGATGTAAAGGACATTTTCACCAAAAGACAAAAATTATTACTAAAATAAGAACAACTGAAATTAACTGTGGTCTAGTGTTATAACTTAAATCACTGTCTTGTTGCACTTTTAGATTTTAAATAAAGGAGGGTTTAATGGTTTCAATTTGTTTAACAAACTATATCAAAAACTAAAGTGAATGTATGATTATTTTTAAATGAATTTTAGCTTTGGAGTCATGGAAAGGTATTTGTGGCAGGGCAGAGGGCGGGGCCGGGTCGTGATCCTACGCACCCGGTCCCAGATTAGGCTAATCAAGCCTCTGAGGTTTAAAGGTCGACTGCAGAGTAAAAAGCCTCTGAGTAAAAACCTCAGAGGCTTGATTAGCCTAATTACGGGTCCGGGTGCGTAGGATCACGATCCGGCCCCGCCCTCCGCCCTGCCACAGTATTCTATTGCATTTTTTTCCAATTATGTTTATTTCAGTTTATGAAGATTTTTCCATTCTGTTAATATGTATAATAACAGTGATTTTCTGTCAGTTTATTTGCAGTTGATAAAGTGTCTGTTCTGTTTCAGGTGATAAGTGCAGCAGCCGTCCTGTGCTGTTCATTTTGGATGAGTTTGATCTGTTTGCACATCATAAGAACCAAACTTTACTCTATAACCTGTTAGATGTGTCGCAGTCTGCGCAGGCGCCAGTGGCTGTGGTGGGACTCACCTGCAGACTGGTGCGTCTGCTCTGCAAACATAAATTTTATACCTGCAACTAACTACTATTTTGATCATCAATTACCGGTAATCTGTTGACTAGCTCTTCGATTAATTAAATATTCCTCATCTTGCTAAATGCTCTCTTTCCAAACAATGTGCAAATTTAAATCTATATAATGTGCGTTTCACAATGTGTCCAACAATAGATTAAAATATACAGATTACATTTTAAAAGAGCAGATCAAATTGTATAAAGTACTAAATCTAGAGCTTTCATTACAAAGGGCAGATCAAATAAAAACTAAATTAAATGAAAAATGTAAAGGGGAAAATATTTTAATTGCTTAAATATAATAGGATTTTTACTACTGCAAAGTGAAGTCACTGACAAAGCCATAGCACAAAGACCCAACTCATGAATGAAACTCGATGTCAACTCTTTTTATTGATTAGTTGTTTCAGCTCTGATTGTTGTGAGAGTTAATAATGTGATTCATCAAGTGCAAACCACACAATCATTCTCAGATTATCCAGTGTTGTGTGTTTTATTTTTCTGGGTTTCAGGACGTGTTGGAGCTCTTGGAGAAACGAGTGAAGTCTCGATTCTCTCACAGGCAGATTCATCTCTTCAGCTCGCTCTTGTTCGGTCAGTATGTGGATGTGGTTCGGTCTCAACTCAGTTTGCCTCAAGACTTCCCATATCCCAAATTCTCCAAAGAGTGGAACCACAACATCACGGTACAAATACAGCAAACATGTTCAGTATTGAGCTGAGCATCCAAATCACTCACATGCTGAATGAAATGGTTAATGTTATTCCAAACCTGCATGACTTACTTTTGAGATGTTTGATCTATTGTTCATGCACCACATCCGCAAAGCTCCAAAATGAGACCCAAATGTACCATAAAATTATCATAAAGCTCCCAAATCTAATTTATTTAATTTCATACTTCAAACTTGTCAATGGCACAAAACACTTGGTTTTTGTGTGGCGGAAGGGAAGATTTTCAGTGAGTAACAACTTAAATTTGTGTATGTTCCTCACACAAAGCTATCATGTGGCTTCCGAAGACTTGGAATATGGTGCACGAGTCATATGAACTTTCACATTGATTTTAGGAGCTTGAAAACTACAGTTTGGGGTTTTAATTTACATCCTAACAGCTTCTCTGCTTTTCTCTGTAGAAATTATGTGAAGAGAAATCAGTGCAGGAGATTTTACAGAGACACTTCAACTCCAGTAAAGACTTGCGTTCACTTCACATGTTGCTGGTAATCCATTTATCTCTGTAAGAGCCCATTAGAGATCAAGTGTTATTGAATCCGTGTTTGTGCATTTATGTTAATGTGTGTATGTGTGCATTATAGTTTGTAGCTGTAAGTCGAATGCCAGGTTTTAATTGGACTCTTCGTGATGTTGATCTACTAGAGGCCAGTCGACTGATTTTAGCAGATTCTAAAGCAAACATCCTTCACGGTGAGAGTGATTTTAGCATACACATGTTCACTTGCTTACACAATCACACAGACCGTTTCACATTGACATTTAGAGGAAAAATATCTGTTAATGTTGCAGCATAGACGAAGCATCATACAAAAGTAGAAGTTCTCTATAACAAATATTATGATAAAAAAATATACCCCTTGTTGAATAAAGCAAGACTGATATATGTCTTATGATATGCCTTCATCTCATATGAGTAACATATTTAAGAAAAATACGATTCTACTATTTCTTACTGTTTAGCAATTAGCAAATAAAAACTGAGTGCACCTAAATATTAAGCTTCCATCTTCCCTAAAAATGCAAAAACGTAATGGAATAGTATCGGCTTTTTCAGATTAGGATATACTTTTTCAGCAATGGAGAGCTGGTCATATGCTTTCTTTGAACTTTGTCCATTTTTGTATCTTATTTTAAAAAAAAAATAAACATTTAATTGCATATCAATATTTACTGATGGAGGCCCTTAAATGGAGATAATTTTGTATATAATAATTAAAATAACCAAAAATACTGTTTAATAATATTTTATTATTCATATATGTCAAATACATTACATCATATTACATATATTGTGGCAGCAGACAAGCATTTCTACAATACAAAAGTGTCTTAAGTCAAAATATTATTTATTTTCTGTATCATTGAACATAATGCTATTATTGGTTGCATCTGTGCTATTTACAGTTGTTGTTCAACATATTCATGCATCAAATGGATGCTTTTGGAGCACCTAAAGGCTGAAATGTGCTCTATGCAAATGCGTGAATGCAGATACAAAGGCTTGACCAATGCATTGCCAGGACGTGAACATGCTTAACATGCATCCTTTTGTTATCATGTAACAAACTGGAATACTGGATGTGTTATTATTCAGGCAAGTTGCTATAAATATATTGAGTTTAACGTACTTGCTCAACAATATTCTATTCAAACTGTTGCTCCGCCATGACAGTAGTTGACCTGAAAGCGAAAACTCTTTGTAGAAACAGACATTTCACAATTTTCTTGCTTTAGCTGCACTTGCGGCAATGCTGAGAATGCAACGCAATTACTTATGAATTGCACTGACACATTTCAGAATGCAATGGCACATGAAATCAAGATGTGTCTGCGTTGCATGGTATATGTTTTGTTGAGTAAGTCACTGCGTGGAGTACGTTTCGACCTTAACTTTGGTTGCATCACGTCTCGCTAGTTTTCAGTGTCTCTAGTGACATAAGTTGTGTTTTTAGCATGCTGTATAAAGTAAAATGTAGTTTGAAACTTTGAAAAACATGTCTCGATCCCTGCATTCTGTTGTTTGGACCAGCTGGCATCTGTGGAAGACTGTGCAGCCTTCACATTTTTTGACGAGGCGTGTTGCCTTTACAGGTGGAGTGCTAACTGCCCCCTAATGACACAAATTGGTAAAAACGTCAAGGTGGTACATAAAGCTTGAACTGGCCTGATGGTAGGAACATTCCTTACAAACTTCTGTACGGATCGGGGACATGATTAACGTAATTTGTTTTTAACACGTTATTTTTTCATATTATTAATCGCTCTTAAATTAACGTGTTAAATCAACAGCCCTAATAGTAATGTGTTTTCATCCAACTGTGACATGTCTTGGTTTTTATTTTTGTGGCTAATGTTGCCGGGAATCTATGCCCACAGTGGAATCTTATTGGACTGTATTTTAAACATCAAATATGAAATCTCTCCATGTCTGTATTTCAGGTCTGTCTATTCTCGAGCTGTGTTTGATCATCGCTATGAAACATCTGAATGACACTTATGATGGAGAACCCTTCAACTTTCAGATGGTCCATAATGGTATGTCATTACTTAAGCATCAGGTCCTTTATTCATTAGCGTGCATATCAGTATGCAGCAGCTGAAAAGTGACTTTATTTGTAATTTCCTCAGAGTTTAAGAAGTTCATTCAGAGGAAGTCTCACTCCATTCATAAGTTTGAGAAGCCAGTGGTGATGAAGGTCAGTTTGAAAGTTGATGTCCTCTGCTGCCATCTAGTGGTCACACATGAACATGCTTTAGTGGTACTCTAGTCCAGTGGAGCTCAAGCTTTTTGACTCTCCAAGACAATATTTAAAGGGCCCCATCTGCCCAAAACTAGGAGTGTCAATAGATTAAAATAATGAACTAGATAGGTGATGTTTGTCAAGTCAAACCTTGATGTTGGCTTGACAAAGCCTTGTCTGAAAGTTGCAACTAGCTAAAATAAATAAAAATAAAAATTACCTATACCTACCAAGGATTTGTTTGCATGTGAATTTTTTGACTGTTACAATTTTAATTCACAGACATTCTGCCTGTGGAATTTTTCAAATATTTTATCGGCTGATGTTTGAAAACTGTAAGTCCGATCAATTAGAAAAGACATATAACACTATGAAAAAACCCTAAACCAAGTTTGTACAAAAACTTGTTGGATTTGTCAAGCCAACATAACCACATTTAATTTCGTGATTCCAGACGTTTCAGGAACTGCTAGTTTAAAAGTTTGTCTACATCTTAATTAAGCAACCAAGTTACTTAATTGAGAAGAAATAAAAAATGGCAGGGCCCTGGGTAGCCCAGCGAGTATTGACATACGAGTCACAAGCTTGAAGTCACATGGGTAACCACCTCGTGGTTGCTATTAGTGGTTCTCGCTCTCTATTGTGCGTGTTGTAAATTGTGCGTAGATCGCAGACAGTAGCACGAGCCTCCACATGCAAAGTCTCTGTGGCGTCATGCACAACGAGCCGTGCGATAAGATGTGTGGATTGACTGTCTCAGAAGTGGAGGCAACTGAGACTTGTCCACCACCACCCAGATTTTAATTAATTGCATTAGAAATTGTACTAGGTCAATTTGTTTTTTGCATTCTTAAGCTGTATTTATGTGATTTTGTTTATTTTTTGTAATTCCATGTACAGCACTTTGGTACCCAGTGTGGTTTTTGAAAGTGCTCTATAAATAAAATTGAGTTGAGATGAGATTGAGGTAACCTCACCACCACAAGGACATACTAAGTAGTGAGAATTGGGCATTCCAAATTGTGAGGAAAAGGGAATAAAAAAAGAAAAGTGAAGAAAAAAAACTGTCTCTTTAATTATAATACTTAAGTTCGCTCATGTATGTTTTTGTCTTAAAGTGTAATTGAGTGAAATTTTAGCTTTTTACAACCTGCTTACCTATGTGTTTTCACAGGCGTTTGAGCATCTAGTCCAATTGGAGCTGGTGCGGCCGGTGGATGCAGGTGCTTGTAAAGTTCAGCGTGAGTATCAGCTCATGAGACTCATGTTGGACCATGGGCAGGTGATGGAGGCACTGCAGAGATACCCACAATGCCCCACTGACGTAAAACAGTGGGCGCTCTCTGCCTTCGCATAAACACCATCAAAATACAGTTCAATAATCCCGTACAGTCATTATTATTATGTGGCAATTCTCCCTCAATTTATAATTGCTGTGTATAAAGTTGTATAGTTTTGTTTTTGCAATAAAAAAAAAGTTAATACAAGTGGTACTTTGTACTGTTTTAAGTATGTTTTAATTTTTAATTGCAAATGATTCAGCTGTCTATTGCCTAAATTGTCTTCCAAGGCAGCGTCTTTCCTGGAACCTCATATTTCACTAATTTAGAACACTGTTCACAGGCATCAACTCTTTTCGGCTTGGTTTAAAAACAAATAAATATGTTGATAAGCTAACAGCAAGTGACCCTAACAAGCAGAAAACAAGTTATTTTAATATAATTTTTATAAATGTTACATTTTATAATGTCTATTTAGAGTTCAGTGTTTTGTAATCTCCCATTTTTATAATGTAGAAAATGTATAACATGTAGTTTTTGTCTTAATGATCAATTTTGTTAACAAAAATATATTTGCTTTGAACTGCCTTTACGTCACACCTAGGATGTTTTAATGCTTATGCTGTCTACGTACATTTTACATATTAGAATATTTAAAATATAGTAAGGTAATAATATACATACATACAATTGAAATCAGAAGTTTACATACACTTAGTCTTCAGTCATTAAAACAAATTCTTTAACCAATCCACAGATTTCAAATAGGCAAACAATAGTTTTGGCAAGTTGTTTAGGACATCTACTTTGTGCATGACACAAGTCATTTTTCCAACAATTGTTTACAGACAGATTGTTTCACTTTTAATTGACTATATCACAATTCCAGAGGGTCAAAAAAGATGTCAAACCTTTAGACAATTAGCCAGTTAGCCAGCTAATTGTGGATGTATTTTAAGGCCTACTTTCAAATTCGGTGCCTCTTTGCTTGACATCATGGAAAAATACATTTCCAAACACCTGAAGGTACCACGTTCATCTGTACAAATAATAGTACACAAGTATAAACACCATGATACCACTCAGGAAGGAGACTTATTCGGTCTTGTAGAAATGAACGTAGTTTGGCGCGAAAAGTGCAAATCAATCCCTGAATAACAGCAATAGACCTTGTGAAGATGCTGAAGGAAACAGGTAGACAAGTATCTATATCCACAGTAAAATGAGTCCTATATCAATATAATCTGAAAGGCTGCTCAGCAAGGAAGAAGCCACTGCTCCAAAACCGCTATAAAAAGGCCAGACTACAGTTTGCAAGTGCACATGGGGACAAAGATCTTACTTTTTTGGAGAAATGTCCTCTGGTCTGATGAAACAAAAATGTAACTGTTTGGCCATAATGACCATCGTTATCGTTTGGCTTGCAAGCATCATGTTGTGGAGGTGCTAAGAGGGACTGGTGCTCTTCACAAAATCGATGGCATCACAAGGAAGGAAAATTATGTGGATATATTGAAGCAACATCTCAAGACATCAGCCAGGAAATTAAAGCTTGGTCGCAAAGTTGTTGCAAAATGGTTTAAGGACAACAAAGTCAAGGTATTAGAGTGGCCGTCACAAAGCCCTGACCTCAATCCGATAGAATGATAAATTTGTTGACAAAACTGAAAAAGTGTGTGCGAGCAAGGAGGCCTACAAACCTGACACCGTTACACCATTCCAGGATTTTGGACCATTGCTACTCTCCTTTCCGGGATGGCTACAAATCACTCCCCCGCCCACCATTTGGCAAATTTGACCACTCTTCTGTTCTCCTACGGCCCGCTAACAGGCAGAAACTGAAACAGGAATCACCAGCCCTCAGAACGATCCAGTACTGGTCAGACCAATCAGATTTTATGCTAAAGGGCTATTTTGATCACGTGGACTGGGAGATGTTCCTGTCCACCTCTGATGATGACATCAAGGTCTACGCTGCCAGTTATGCCCTCCGCAAAACTAGCAGAGCAGCCAAACGCCAGAACAAGATTGAAGAACAGTTCAACACCACCGACTCTTGAAGCATGTGGCAGGGAATTAATATCATCACGGACTCCAGAGGGAATAAATACTCTGCTGTGAAAACCGCTGGCTCTCTCCCGGATGAGCTTAATACTTTTTATGCTTGTTTAGATGGAAACACCACCACCCTCGTGGAGAGAGCTCCCGTGGCCGAAGCTACAGCGGTTAGTTCGCTCTCCGTCTCTGTAGTGGACATAACCCAATCCTTCCGACGGGTGAATATCCGTAAAGCTGCAGGTCCAGATGGCATTCCGGGCTGCGTCATAAGAGCGTGCGTGAACCAACTGGCTTGTGTTTTTATGGATATTTTCAACCTTTTCCCTCATCTGGCCCCCACATGCTTTAAAACGTCCATCATTGTGCCTGTACCAAAGCAATCCAAAATCACTTGCTTAAATGACTGGCGTCCTGTTGCTCTGACCTCCATCATCGGCAAATGCTTTGAGAGGCTAATCAGAGATTACAAATGCCGTTGATGCCATTGCATCTACACTACACACTGCTATCTCCCACCAGGAAAAATAAATACATACTGTATGTGAGAATGCTGTTTGTAGACTACAGCTCAGCATTCAGCACCATAGTGCCCTCCAAGCTTGATGTGAAGCTCTGGGCTTAAACGGCTCGATGTGCAGCTGGACATCCTGTCAAGTAGATGCCAGGTGGTTAGAATGGGCAGCAACATCTCATCACTGACCCTCAACACTGGAGCCCCGCAGGGCTGTGTTGTCAGCCCACTCCTGTATTCCCTGTACACACATGACTGTGTGGCAACACAGCTCAATTGCCATCATTAAGTTTGCTGATAATACGACAGTGGTATCACCGGTGGAGAGAGTCAGCAGCTTCAAGTTCCTCTGTGTCCACATCACTGAGGAACTTTGTGAAGAAGTCTCACCAGCGCCTCTTCCTGAGACGGCAGAGGAAATTTGGAATGAACAACCACATCCTCACATGGTTCTACACCAGCACTGTAGAGAGCATCTTGACTTGCTGCATCACCGCCTTGTTCGGCAGTTCGCACCACCCTCAATCTCCTGCAAAGGGTGGTGCAAACTGCCAGACATCATCGGAGGTGAGCTTCTATGGCGTTAAATGTTGGACAAAACAGTGCAAGCTCATAAACAGCGCGCAAGTGAATTTCAACAGTGTGAGCACCATGACACAGCTCGCACGTAAAATGTAAACCTCCAGAACTTGCAAATCCCAAACTTGAGCACAAAAAATATGATTGTGCACACTAATTAACAAGTCGTGAGCAGAAATAACAAAATCGCAAGTCATGATAGGTCCCACACAGATCTGAACACACAGACTTCCGGCAAGATGGCGTGTTGAACAGTCACTCGCAACAGAGACGGAAGCAAAATTGTCCCAAATCTTGATTATGCGCTTGTAAAAGCACTCCAAATATATATAAAAAAATATATCAAACCGACCAGACTGATAATCAAAGATGAGGACAGTGAAAAGACGTAAGCTGCGATGAGCACTAAGGAGGTAAAGATGCTAGAGCAATCTGCCGACCACGACTATGCATTGGAGGTTAGCACAATCAGTAAAAAAGATGCAGGAAAGAAAGATTCCGCGCCAATAACTCCGAGCAAGATTCCAGCCGGAAAGAAGAGCAAAACTACACCAAAAGAAGGCGAGGACTCTAACCTAACCATACTGGAAGCCATTCAAAGCTTGGAAAATAATTTTAATGAGCAACTGTTGCAACTTCGAGAGCAAGCTAAACAGAGTAGCAGCATGATTGCTAGCCTAACTAAAGCCGTACAGTTCAATGCTGAAGAAGTGAAGGAATGTAAGGGGAAAATCAACGAGCTGGAAAAGTGCAACGAACATCTGTGTAAAGCAGTGGGGATTTCTTTAAGACTGCAAGGGAAGCTCAGCTTCCCCTATAATGTCAAAAAAATAATGGTCAAATATGTACTATTGTGTAAACAATTTATTGACTAAAAATGCGTTAGAACACGTTCATCTCGAAGACGAGTTCGTTCAGAATCAGCTACATTACATATAGCAGGTCGGCTGACTCGATTTACTTCTCATACATTCCCGTAGCGTCAGTGCATTTCCCTGTTGAAGCCGAGCGTCCATTGACTTCAATGGGGCTGCTCTGAACAGTTTTTTTCAGTGCTCCGAAAATAGACGGTCATTGGATAAATGCTGCGATTATGTCCCGCCCACGGACGCTCAGCGTCTCTGGGGGTGAATGAGGAGTGGGCTGGCCCGGACTCGGGCTTCGCGTGATGATTGGAGGATCTGTCGAAAGACTGCATCTCCTTTTGATTGACAGCGAATCTGTACTATAAGAAGTCACTGAAGCTATTTCGCGCTCAGTCCCATCATGGATTTCTCAAGTGTAGTCGAAAGACAAACTGCTGCAACCTATTTCTTTATATTTGTTTGGCTGAAATTGCTAGTCAATTTGCATAATACATTTCACACAATTATACACCACATTCCTTGTTTCAGTTTTACCAAGTTTAATATATTTTGTTTTAGAGCGTTCGTTCGTTCGTTCATTCATTCATTCATACAGTAGGCTAGGCTAGCGTCGTACGGGTGAAACTGCGCACGATGGCAGACGGTGCTAATATTGTCGACCTGATTTTGGCGAAGCCATTTGAAAGTCTTCCTTACGAGGAAAAAATTAGAATTAAACAGCAGGGCAGATCAACACCTAAGATTGATTTAGTGCAAAAAATAGGGTAAATAAGTTTATAATGTAGGCCGAAAATGAGCTTCCCCTCTTTGAAAGACCAGCAGCCGCCACTGGTGTAAAGAAAATACAGAACTTAAAGAGAGAATCAGGGACCAGGAGAGATACAAGATGCGATGGTGTCTGAAACTGAAAGGTTTATCGGAAAGAAAGGACGAGAACATTAGAGCAGATGTCGTACAACTTAAAGCGACAGCTTGAAGAAGCAATTGACATTGTGCACAGAGAAAGAAGACAACAGGAATAGACACATAGTTGTCTTATTTGTCCGGAGACTTATTAAGGAGGAGTTATGGCGTCCATGCAAGGATTCCCCGGTGTGCAGAGAGAAAGGAGTCCGCCTCGCGGAGATGCTACCGCTAGAGGATAGGGAGGCAAGGAAAAAACTGTGGCCGCAGATTGAACAGGCTTGTCGGGATGGAAAGCGTGCTTACTACCGCGGACCGCATGGATACATAGAGGGTCGACGGATCGGTTAAACGAAGGAATGGTTTGATATACTTTCACTGGATATAAAAAGAGTGTGTTAAGAGGACATGGGACTATTTTTGTAATAGTGAATCAGCGTAAATAAGATTTGAATTAAGTTCTTTATTGTTTTTTCTTTTAATTCTATTTGTTCTATATTCATTATCTTTAGCAATGTTCAACTGTTCAGTCTCTTTTGCTTTGTTAAACGTGAGAGGTCTAAAAGATTTGGTCAAAAGAAAGGCTCTATTTTTATTTTGTAAAGAGCGAAAACCACAATGTCTATTACTACAAGAAATTAATTCTTCCGAAGTGGATGTTAAGTTTTGGTCTAACCAATGGGATGATCGAATATTATTTAGTCATGGGACCAATAAGTCTGCTGTTGTTGCAGTTTGTTTCAATAGGTTTCCAGGTGATATAATTACATGCAGGAAAGATAGCCAAGGTCATTGGCTGATCGTGGTTTTAAAAACGGATAGTTATTTTTTCATATTAACTAACGTGTTTGGTCATAGAACTACTGCCCAAAATATATATATTTTTTGAAGATATCACAAACACTTTATTAGAGCTAAAAACATTTTATCCAACAGACTTTATTTTAATGGGAGGCGACTGGAATGTGACACCCGATAAATGGGAAGATAGATGACCCACTAAGTTTGACAGCTACCACTTTAATCATACAATTGGGGAATTTATGAATAAAAATCACCTGGTAGATATCTGGAGAAGATTAAATTCAGGAGTAAAACAATACTCCTGGTTTAAACCTAATGACACCTGTAAATCCAGG
>NC_068288.1:2259501-2294646 GCF_025860055.1 Xyrauchen texanus | reverse complement strand
CCTGAACAACATAAGCCCTTCAAAACATCAAAATTCCTCTGACCACGAAACCTTTATTTCTGCAAATGGGCCTAATTGTACGTGGGATGTCCAGATCTCAGCTCTGGATTGACTTAGGAAGCTGAAACTTGTGTTTCTGTCCTAATCTCAGCCTCCTCTATCTTATGGGCTTATGTTGTTCAGGGGGAGTCCTACAGTCACCTAAATGTGATTTTAAGTCAAAAATTTGATCCAGGACTTAAAAAAACCATGTCCAAAAAGTGATGATTTCAGACAATGCAAATAAATGGAATGTTGGATGTCCAGATCTCAGCTCTGGACAGACTTTTTGTGCTCAAACCTCTTTTTCTGTGCTTCTCCAAGCCTCCTCTTTCTATCTTGTGAGTTTCAAGAAAATCTGAGGACGTCGAAATTTGAACTTCCAAATCCTTAAAGGTGTATGCACGAATTTTTCGACATCCTCCGATCTTAATGAAATTGATACCATAGATAGAGGAGGCTTGGAGAACAACAGAAATACAAGTTTCAGCTTCCCAAGTCTGTCTAGAGCTGAGATACACATCCCAAAAATTTAATGTGGGTCCCAATTACAATCAATTTAATGGGACAAATTGTATGTGGGATCTCAGCAATCCCTGTCTGTGATTCTTTGCTAAGAATTCCACTTTTTAGCACTTTTGCACAGTGCAGTTCTCAATATGTCCAATATATGTCTATGTATGTATGTTTCTATCTGTAGGATGTTTGTCTATCTTTCTATCTGTCTGTCTGTCTGTCTTTCCTTTTAGCCCATTACTTTGATTGGAAGTGGGACTACCCACTTCCAATCAGTTTAATGGACCCAAAATCATCACTTGGTGTACTGCATTTTTATAACTTCTGGATCAAATTCAATGATTTCATCCAATGCAAATAAATTGCATGTGTGTAGTCCCATATACAGTCAAATGAATGGGCAGTGGTCTATTGGGGGACAGATATCTATACAATCAATTGCTAATTGGCAGATAGCCTGTTGAATAAATTGTTCGTGGGTGGTCCCACTTACAGTCAAATGAATGGACAGTTAGTGTGTTGGTGGACATACAGCTATACCATTAATTGCTAATGGATAGTTAGTCTGTTGGTTGACTCAGTTTGTGTGCAAAATAGATGGTTAGTGGGCATATAGCGGGTCCGTGGAAAGCCCTGCCCTCTCAGGGTGGTCAAGGGGTCTCTTTGGTCACTTTTGGAAAAATAGTGGGTCAGGGGGATGATAATGGGTCCGTGGACAGCCCCGCCCCCCCCCCCCGGGTGGTCTGGGGGTCTCATTGGTCACTTTTGGAAAAATAGTGGGTCAGGGGGATGATAATGGGTCCGTGGACAGCCCGGCCCCCCTCGGGTGGTCTGGGGGTCTCACTGGTCACTTTTGGAAAAATAGTGGGTCAGGGGGATGATAATGGGTCTGTGGACAGCCCCGCCCCCCAGGGTGGTCAGGGGGTCTCACTGGTCACTTTTGGAAAAATAGTGGGTCAGGGGGATGATAATGGGTCCGTGGACAGCCCCGCCCCCCCAGGGTGGTCAGGGGGTCTCACTGGTCACTTTTGGAAAAATAGTGGGTCAGGGGGATGATAATGGGTCCGTGGACAGCCCCGCCCCCCCAGGGTGGTCAGGGGGTCTCACTGGTCACTTTTGGAAAAATAGTGGGTCAGGGGGATGATAATGGGTCCGTGGATAGCCCCGCCCCCCCCGGGGTGGTCAGGGGGTCTCACTGGTCAGTTTGGGTAAAATAGTGGGTCAGGGGGAGGATAATGGGTCCGTGGACAGCCCCGCCCCCAGGGTGGTCAGGGGGTCTCACCGGTCAGTTTGGGTAAAATAGTGGGTCAGGGGGATGATAATGGGTCCGTGGACAGCCCCGCCCCCCCCCGGGTGGCACAGGGGTCCGTGGTGGTCTTCGGGGGGCATCCCGTCCCACTCCCCCATTAATAGAACACATTGCAACAAATGGAACGAGGGAGAGCCCTGCCCCGAGAGGCGCCCGATTGCCATCGATATGAATGGGGAAGGCGCCCATTCATTCGAGCCAGAGGTGGGACGTGAGGCCGCCCTCACGTGGGTAAAGGCTGAACTGCACTGGAGAGGCTATATCCGGGGGTCTTCCTTTAAACGCCCGTGGCGGGGGTCCGCTGCGCCCGAGGCGGTCCTCCACGTCACAGGCCTTCCCCGTCGGACCCCCCGAACGATCGGGCGCCCGCCCCGGGGCACCGAAAAATTTTCTGAGGCTGGCGCGCAGGGTACAGGGACCCTCGGACACGTTCCCATATCGCAACTGGCTATTGACCACCTAGAAAATGACATTTTGGGATTTTTCACTCAATTTGGATCGGCTTCCCTTATGTAGGAAAGCGTTGCGTGAACTGCTCCAGCACCACCTGGTCGATCAGTCCCTCGACGTCGCGGTCCCCCACTAGCAGCCACCTCCGACAGGCATCCCGGAGCCATTGGGCAAAGGCGAACGGGCGGTCAGACTTCTCAAACTTCAAACCCCGGAAGAGTTGGCGGTTCTCTTCCGGCCTCCGACCCACCCGTTGCAGGATGGCTCTTTTTAGGTCTGCATAGGCCAGGAGGCTCGTTGCCGGCAGTTGTTGAGCCGCGAGCTGGGCTTCCCCGGACAAAAGAGGGACAAGACGAGCTGCCCATTGGTCGTGCGGCTAACCCCAAATCTCAGCGGTGCGCTCGAAGATGTCCAGGAACGCTTCCGGATTGTCCGCTGCACCCATCTTCTGTAACGCCGACGATCTTGGTCCTGCCGGAGCTCAAGCAGGGACTGTTGGTGGCTCTGATGCATTGCAGCGAGGGACTAGAGGACCTCCACCAGCTGGGAGGACTCTACGGGTCGATTTCCTTCCATCCCTTGGATAATAATTTTCCTGGGTTTCGGCACCAGTGTGATGCAACTCTCCAAGGAGGGAAGGAGAACACAGGGAACAGGGCTTCAAGATCACAGGTAACATTTCATTTAGAACTCAGCACTTCTATAGACATGTAATCTCTTAATCTTTTGCATACAAAGAACACAGCAGGCTTCTTTGTGTTAGACTCTCTCTCTCTCCTCTGGAGGTTCTGTGGCTGCTTCTTATGCCGCTCTCCCCATGCTTACTGAAATTAGAGACAGGTGTTAGACATAATTTAGCTCAGGTGCAAGCGCCCTTACGCTTTCTCTCCTGGACGGGCGCTTGACCACACCCTCGCTGCCACAATCTGTTTCAGTCTTTAATCCTTAACATCTGCCATTTTTAAGCGTGCATTGGGTTTCCCCTCATATTATTCTCTTATCGCGATTCAACTCTGCACCTGCTATTCCACCTGCATCCGCATTCTATTTTTATCACAACTAAACTGCGTGCATTTTTTCAGCACGCACCCATTTTTTCTCCTCTGCGGTACACAGATTATTGCATCGATCTCAAAGCTTATCAAGAACAACCAACAACAACAAACAATTTGCGGTAAGTCATGGCATCCGCTCATGTTATTTCTTCCTGCATTGCATGTCACATGTTTACAATAGCCTCCTCCGTCATCAGTGAGGGATTCATATTTGATAATTGTAAGGAAGTTAGAGACTCGCATCCGAACGCTAATGGAGGTCAGTGAGAAAGAGAAGCCGGTAGATACTGTTTCGGATGAGAGTAGTACAGGGAGCAACATACACACTTTGGTTTCGGATGTAGAGCCCCTGCAGCAGGGCATTTGGGTGACGTCTCGGCGGCATACTCGCTCAGCAAAGAGACACCACTCTCCTGTTCCTGTTAGGGTTTCCAATCGTCATCACAAATTGTGATTCTTAATAGAAGTTATAAATACTTAAGTTACTCAACAGGAACTTGTACACATTCAGAGGATAATAATTCTGTACACATTAAGAATATATAATTTAACTACTCTTATCAAGCTTAACCCTTTAATCAGCTTCAAGTAATAACACTGTTTTGTGTAAGGGTCTTTCTAGATAGACTGGCTTACTTGTTCATGCACCATTGCTATCTAGCGTTGTATCACTAACAGAAGTTTTAAGTTTTCTGACCCTGCCATCAGTTCCTGGGAAGACTTCCACCACTTTGGCTAGTTTCCACTGATTTTGTGGTGCCAAGTCATCTTGGAGCAGAACAATATAGTTTGTCTTGGCATTTCGTCTGCTCTTATTCCATTTACTTCTCTGTCGCAAACTTAACAGATAATCCTTTCTCCACCTGGTCCAAAACTCATTTGCCAAAAATTGAACTCTCTTCCATCTCTTCTGAAGATAGAGATCTTCTCTTACAAACTCTCAAGGAGGTGGTGCAATGAAAGTGGATTTCATTGTTAATATATGATTTGGCATTAATGGCTCCAGTCCAGTATGAACATTGATATGTTCTGAGGTTAATGGTCGACTATTCACGATCGCCATTACTTCATACATGAATGTTCTTAAGGATGAACTGTCCAGTCTCATGGAAGACTGATTTAGAATGGATGTCAGTACACTTCTCACAGTCCGAATTTGTCTCTCCCAGACACCACCCATGTGACTAGAAGCAGGCGGCTTCATTACGATGCTACAACCTAACTCTTTCACACGTTCTTGTTCTATTCCCTTCATCATTTCCAGGAACTCTCTTTTTGCACCAACAAAGTTGGTACCTTGGTCACTATGTAGTTGACTTACGTTGCCACGTATAGAAATAAAGCAACGTAGTGCGTTACGGAAAGCATCAGTACTAAGATCATCTAGTACTTCAAGATGAACAGCTCTCGAACACATGCAGGTAAACAGAAGTCCGTATCTCTTCAACTCTTTCCTTCCTTCCTTAACGTAAAATGGTCCAAAGCAATCCATACAGCAATGCTTGGTGAGTACCCCCCTTGATTCTTACCGGTATCCGGTATGCTCCGGCCCGATCGGGGGCAGCCTGCGGGATATCAGAGACCCGCACCACTCCGGTGATGGAGGTGGGTATCCCGGAAGTGATCCCGGAAGTGGCCCGGGTCTCCGCATCTCCAACATGCCGGCCCAGTAGGTAAATGGAGGAGTAGTTTCCATCCTTTCTGATGGTAAATCAGCCATCTTTTGTTCCTGATTGCACTTTCATACCTTCCAACAATTAACGCATTTGTAAATGAGACATGATACTTCACTACTACATCCCAAAATCCAAACACCATTAGAGCGGATTTCATTAATGTTATACCACGACCTTGATGATGCACCTTCTCATTGAAGTGCTTTATGAGAAGATGAGATACATGATTATGGACTGAAATATGTGCCACCAGAAACTGAATTTGAACCATTTATATTTGAATTTGAATGGCTAAACTTGAATAATTGCATTGAAAAACTGAATTTGAATCACATCATTTGAAATTGTATTGTTTAATTAAAATTGAATTTATTCAAAAACTGAATCTGAATTGTATCATTTGAAATTGAATTTATTCGTTTGGAACTGAAGTCCAATAAAATTTGATCCTCACTGAACATTAAACTCTCTATATATCTTCACATTCACTTCTCACAATTCAGATTCAGTTCTCAAATTCAATTTCAAGTTACTGAGACAGACATCCGGGTAGTTGGAGGATGAAGGAAGAGCAATCGAGCGCAGATCGATAGATAGCGTTCATTGGCGCACAGGACTCCTCTTGGGCCAATCAGCACCAATGTTTTGGAGCACAGTACGTTACCCGCCATGAAACTATGGAATTACGATTGTGTCAATAATAATGAATGTAACTTTATAAAACTGAACGTAACTTTTTCAGAAACTATCAAAAATATTCCATTACAAAAGAAGAAAAACACAATTAAAATGAAAAAAAAAAAATGAACTCAGTCGCACGAATTTAACAGGCTCTTCAAATATGCTTCATTTTTTGTTAATGTTTTTCAAAGATTCGTTTTCGCAAATCGTGGATTCTGAATACATTGCCACAGATTTCAGCTTACGCTCGCAGTTTTTCGTTTGCTGTTTTGAGACAAACCTCTCGTGGGGGTGGGCTTAACAGTGATCTACTCTGATTGGATAGTGAGCTTTTGATGGACAGGTGCTCTCTGACCCAGATGTACAGGCGTCACTCAGTGGCGCGATATTAGAAAGCTCTCGCGGTGATTTGTAGTTATGCAATACGTCGTGCTTTGTTGTATTACTTACTAACAATATGTAAATAATATTTGACCTATAATTATATAATTTAATATTATATGAGACCTTCGATCGTCTAATAATCGTCTTCGATCAGTCTGTAAAGATGAGCTCTCAGGAGAGACACGGAGCGGCATCATCTTCCTCCTCCTCCTCTTGTCCTTCAAGGCAGCTTGAAGTAAGTTCGTGTTACTGAAGTAACCAATAACATCGATAAAACTTTTATTAATGTAACGTTACAGTGTGCAACAGTTCTGGCTTTATTTTGCAAATTTATTGTTGTATTGTAAATGCATGCTAAATAAAATGTTGCTGTTTTGTCATTGTCATGACTGCAAAACTGAAACCTGGCCATATCTTGGTCCACTGTTTGACTCTGCCCCGACTGCTGAACGGACTGCTGCTGACCCTGCCTTGTGCTGGTATTCCCGAGCGACTGGTTAAGAATTTCAAGGTTGTTATGTACCGATGCAGCATCTGCACCAAGATTTCTGCCTTGCTGTAGAATAAAGACCAGTTTGATATCTGCACTGTCTACATTGACACGTCCTTGAATATAATAACTGTGCAAAAGAGCAAACAATCAAACTACATAACATCATGACATGACATCAGTGCATTGCAAACTTGTGAATGACAATAAAAAATTATTAAAAAAATATATAAAATTATGATATTTTATATGTGTTTATCAAAACATTGTGAATAAATATAATAAAATATATGCAATATTCCACCACTGTGTTGAAATTTAGAGTGTTTTCTGTAAAATTAGAAAATTGTATCGATGTTATTGGTTACTTCAGTAACACAAACTTACTTCAAGCTGCCTTGAAGGACAAGAGGAGGAGGAGTGGAGCATTTGTTTAATAAGCAAGGTCTTTTATTCAGATATTCAGAATTTCTTTCTGAATACCAAATACCAGTAACCCCAAAAGAATTTGCTACAGTAATGGGTGCTATTCCCTCTGGTTTATGTATGCATTTTAAAAACCGTAATTACTTCACCCCAGTATCTACTGCATCCTTTCCTAAACCTTGTGATACTTCTGTTGGTCAAATCTGTTTTTCAGAGTCGAAAGCTAAAAACTAAAAGATCTTTATTTCTTAAGGATTTGATTTCTGTTCCACCTGTTATTTCCTTTTGGAATAATTTGTTTGGTAACCTTAATTGGAAAAAATCTGGTCTTTACAGCAGAAATTCATTCTCACAAATAAAGTGAAAGAAATTTCCTTTAAGTTGATACACAGGTTCTATCCTGTTAAGAAATTTATACAAAGATTTAAATCTGACATTGAGCTAACATGCTCTTTTTGTGTGAATTTTGATGAAACAGTGGTTCATGTATTTTGGTTGTGTCATTACACTCAGAAGCTCTGGAATGAAATTGATGTTTTTATCAAGTGTAATATTTTGCCAGGCTTCTCAATACATATGAGAAACATTGTATTTGGGTATTTTGATTCAGACCCCACAAACGAAAATGTCTGTTTTGTTATTAATTTAATTATTTTCTTAAGCAAATTCTATATTCACAAATGCAAATTTTTAAACTGTAAACCTATCTTCTCTGTCTTCTTAAAAGAAATAGAAAATTATCTAAATTTGATTTCAGTATCTACTAATAAGAAAGCCATAAGGACTGTTAGAATCTGCACTGCATTTGATCTCTTCATGTGAACATTTTTGTGTGATGTAATGCCCTACCTCTTCTTTTATTGTTAAATACATTATTATTATTATCTTTTTTATTATTATTATTATTTTTTCTATTTATTTTTGTCTTCTTTATTGTTTTGGTTGATATTATGTGATGTACGTATGCTTTCTCTTTTGTATGTTCCTGTTCTTTGCATTAAAAAACATATATATATATATTTTTTTAAATAAATAAGAGGAAGATGATGCCGCTCCATGTCTCTCCTGAAAGCTCATCTTTACAGACTGATCGAAGACGATTATTAGACGATCGAAGGTCTCATATAATATTAAATTATATAATTATAGGTCAAATATTATTTACATATTGTTAGTAAGTAACACAACAAAGCACGACGTATTGCATAACTACAAATCACCGCGAGAGCTTTCCAATATCGCGCGCCACTGAGTGACGTCTGTACATCCGGGTCAGAGAGCACCTGTCCATCAAAAGCTCACTATCCAATCAGAGTAGATCACTGTTAAGCCCACCCCCACGAGAGGTTTGTCTCAAAACAGCAAACGAAAAACTGCGAAGCGTAAGCGAAATCTGTGGCAATGTATTCAGAATCCACGATTTGCGAAAACGAATCTTTGAAAAACATTAACAAAAAATGAAGTATATTTGAAGAGCCTGTTAAATTCGATGCGACTGAGTTCATTTTTTTTTTTCATTTTAATTGTGTTTTTCTTCTTTTGTAATGGAATATTTTTGATAGTTTCTGAAAAAGTTACGTTCAGTTTTATAAAGTTACATTCATTATTATTGACACAATCGTAATTCCATAGTTTCATGGCGGGTAACGTACTGTGCTCCAAAACATTGGTGCTGATTGGCCCAAGAGGAGTCCTGTGCGCCAATGAACGCTATCTATCGATCTACGCTCGATTGCTCTTCCTTCTTCCTCCAACTACCCGGATGTCTGTCTCAGTAACTTGAAATTGAATTTGAGAACTGAATCTGAATTGTGAGAAGTGAATGTGAAGATATATAGAGAGTTTAATTTTCAGTGAGGATCAAATTTTATTGGACTTCAGTTCGAACGAATAAATTCAATTTCAAATGATACAATTCAGATTCAGTTTTTGAATAAATTCAATTTTAATTAAACAATACAATTTCAAATGATGTGATTCAAATTCAGTTTTTCAATGCAATTATTCAAGTTTAGCCATTCAAATTCAAATATAATGGTTCAAATTCAGTTTCTGGTGGCACATATTTCAGCCCATACATGATGCCCTTTTGGAAGAATGACCGGGTGCTTGACATGGGGGTGAAGTTCTGCCTGTGTCAGTCTTCCTCCCACCCATAGGATATCATGATCATCGACAAACGGACTTGTATAACTTGTTGGACTGATTTGAATTCATTTCTTTTCCTTGTTTTAGAGACTTGATTTAGTCACTGAACACTTCTTCTTGAACATCAGAATTATGAATTTTTCAGCATCTTTCCTTTCTTCAATCGTTGTGGATTCACTGGATCTTTCTACCGGACCTTTCACATGCCTTTCACAACGTTTAAGTCTCGCTATGGCTTTCACTACCCTCTTCCAATCCGAAAACCTTTGTAGGCGATTTGACAGAGATCTTTCTTCCTTTACCTTAGTCGTAAGAACCTGTGCCCTTTTGAGATCTGGATCTCCATCATCAACCTCTCCCACCTTAATGTCTACTTTAGGGAGTTATTTTTTGAAACTTGGACCAGTAAACTAGTTCGACCCTATGAGTTCCCTTGTTGTGAGCCCACGAAAGGCATGATAAGCTGGGTTTTGTTCTGAAGCAACATATCTCCATTGACTAGGCTCAGTGCTTGACCTTATCTGCTGAATTCGATTGGCTACAAATACATGGAACCATCTTGCATCATTGTTAATGTAACTGAGAACAACCTTGGAGTCAGTCCAATAGTATTCACAGATATTCTCCAATTCTAGTTCTCTTTTAAGTAGATCACCAATTCTCGTGGCTACAACTGCAGCTGAGAGCTCCAGTCTTGGGATTGTTGTTACCTTTGTTGGGGCAACTCTTGCTTTACCCATAACAAAGAGTGCAGTAGACTTCCCAGACTTGGTTACAGTTCTGAGGTATGAACATACTCCAAAGCCCGACACACTGGCATCAGAAAAATGGTGCAGCTCATATTGATGGACATCTTTAAATGTTGATGGCACATAATATCAACATGTATCTTTATAGAAGACAGGTTAAGGAGGTTCCCAATGTGGACTTAGGTCATCAGGAAGTGGTTCGTCCCAGCCTATCTCATCTTGACACATCCTTGGATGGGTCTTTTTCCCAACTAGAATGAAGGGAGCAATGAATCCAAGAGGATCAAAAAAGGAAGCAACTGTAGACAGAACTCCTCTTCTAGTGAAAGGATATGCCTTTACTAGTACTCTGAAATGGAACTTGTCTGAATCTACACACCATTGGACTCCGAGTCCCCTTTCTATTTTAGGTTCTCCTAGGGCCAAATCAAATTCAGTTGCACCTTCAGCACATTCCTCCTTTGGGATTTTGGCAATCACCTTCTTGCTGTTGGTGATGAATTTGTGCAAGCGGAGCTTCCCAGTATTGCAGAGATCTCTGGCTTCTTTCACAAGCTGGATAGCTTCTGCTTCCGTGTCCACACTTGTCAAACCATCATCAACATAAAAATTACGTTGTATGAACTTCACCGTAGTTTGATTAAACTTGCCTTCACCTTGTGTGCCAAGGTACTTGAGCCTCTTGCTATTATCTCCTTCATGAAAGCCAGGTAGTCCTTATGGTATTGCTCATCTTTCTTTAGACGTTTCTCTAGGGATTTGAGTCGATGTTCTGCACAAGCTTTGTTGTTTGGCAAATTCGGTCTCTCGTCTTTAAAAGGCAATGGAATTTCACAGTGACCATCTTGCTTTTGTCTAATGCCTTTGTTTATCTTTGTCAAAAAAAGTCTTCCTGTGACATAAAGACTTCTTCACTATTCTTTTCAACAAAGTCTGACTCAAAAACCTTCAGTATATCTGCTGGAGTTATCATTTCCTTAACTTTGTTCCTACACACAAAGTAGACTTCAGACTTAAGTTTGTGAAATGGTTCAACAGCTGGTAGAACTTGTTTCATGATAATCCTATGACTCACACCGATTTCATCTTCGTAGTCACTTTTGTAATTGTTATATCCGATGATGCTCCAACACAGTACAGATCTTTGTGCAAACGGCTGATCTTCGTTACCACTGAGAACATCTCTGGGGAGTAAGGCTTGACGACAGTTATAGCCTATTAGCAAACCTATTTCGCAGTCAAGTTCTGGAGACATTTCATCTGCCAGATGTTCTAAATGGGGCCAGTTCTTTGTAGTTTCACATGTGGGTATATGAGATCTATTGACAGGTATATAGTCGCTGGTATAAGTTATTGGAAGTTTGATTTTCACTTCTGACTTAATGCCTCTTAATTGTAGTACATTCAATTTGTGACTGGACACAACCTTCATTTTGGAAGTTATATTAGATATCTTGAGTTTGACTGGTTCTTTTTTAGTATCAAGTGATTCAGCTATGTCCTTTAAGATGAAGGTAGTGTCGCTCTGAGTATCAAGCAAGGCGTACACTTGAAACTCTTTCTTTGGTTCAGCTATTGTTTAGACATATACTGGAATGATTGATGATGTATGAGTGTCCCTCCTTTCTTGAACTACTCTATTGGAAGTCACTGGCTTAGACTCTTGTATCTTCTGTGATTCAGTTTTTGTTTCTGCAGATCCTTGATTGACCTCTGACTGGTTCTAACTCTTTGTCCTGAGTATTTATTCTTACGATCTTGATGTAGACATGTTGGGTGATGCTTTTCACATTTGTCTCACACACTTTTAGAGGTGCAGCTTTTGGAGTTATGACCAGTCTTAAGACAGCCAAAGCACAACTTCTCAGACTGTACAAACTTCACTCTTTCTTCAACTTGTCTTTCCATAAACTTGCGACACTTATGAAGAGTATGGCCAAATCTCTTACAAAAGGCACATATAATGCTAGTCCTTTCACTAGAATTAGTGGTGAATGTCTTGGCACTTGAGTTGCGATTCTGTTGAAACTTAAAATAATCTTTATCAGTTTGCTTAAATCGTTCTTGTTCTGTTGGCTTTATTGCTTGCAGTGAGGTGATGGGATTGCATGCAATTCTGGCTTCTTTGTTGAGAAATTCTACAAAGTATCTGAAATCAGGGAATCTTTTGTATTCATTTTGGAAGTTTGTGACTGCTTTGTTCCAGCGTGAACTCAACCACTCTGGTAATTTGGCTGATATCCTTTGATTCTCAACACAGTCATTTAGAGCTTGTAAACCTTGAACATAAGGCATTGCTGATTCAACACTGCTCAGGAAATCTAAAAATTCACGGAGATCCTTGCTGTCTTTGGTAGCAATCTTATGCCACAACTGTATTTTCATGATATGACTTGCCAACTACGAACGGATTTCCAAATATGTCATCAAGTATGTTCCAGGCAGCAATGCAAGCAGTTTCTGTTCCAACAGGAAGTGTCCTTCAATTGCTCTCTTGGCTGGGCTACTTACATATTTGCGTAAAAGAAGAGCTTTTCTTGGGATGGCAAGTTCTTGCGATCAATTAATGTCTGGAAAGACAGCTTCCAGTCATTATACTTCAGAGGGTCTCCTAAGAAACCAGCAGGTTCTGGAATTGGAATCCTATTGGCCGTAATTGCTTCAGCGAGTGCTTTCACAAGGTCATTAGAAGCTTCATTTGAAGTAGCAAATGTAGCTGATTGAGAGGTATGAGCTTGAGTGATTGGAATACTTTGAGGAGAATAAGAGGGTTGGTTTAAAGGAGCAATGACTTGAGTGAGCATGAATGGCTGAGAGAGAGAAATAGGAACATTTGGTTGAGAAACATAACCTCCTTCTTGTCTTTGTTGAAGAGGAGCAGCAGGACACTGTTCTCCCTAATCACTTTTGATGCTTTCAGCATAAACCTTTAGCCTTGCTTGTGCTGCATTGTACCTTTTCAGTTCCTCTAATCATTCCACTTCTTTTTTCTTCTCTTTCAACTTCATTTTCTTAATGGTACTTTCTGAGATAAATTGAACTCTTTTTCTGGCATTCTCTGCTTCTATTTCCCTTTCTTGAGCTTCTCTCTCAGCTATAAACCTTTCATCCTCTGCCTCGAGTTTTCTAATTTCCTCTTCATATTGATGTTGTGTCTTCATTATTTTAATCACCTCTTGTGTGGCTGCCACTTCAGCTGCTGCTTTTGTTTTTTCAGCAGAGAATTTTGGGAAGACTGACTAGACATCTTGGAAACAGACTTTGACTTACTGGAAGTTGCTGAGACGATGCTTGACACAGTGGTTTCAAACACTGAATCTGAATCAGGCCAGGGTATGTTTTCAGGGTCTTTAATGAGGAAACATTGAGCCTTTTCATTTGCAGTGCTAGTAATCACAAGCCAAGCCGAATTTCAGGTTCAGGGCTTGTGATGCTTCTAATGTCACAATAAATATGGTCAACTTCCGACTGAGTGGCATTAATGGTGCTCACAACTTCACAAATCAATTCTGCATCATCATTGTTCTTAATGGCTCTTTTCAAACCATTGATATGATACTTCCATCTTTTATACTTCTGTTCGAAATCCTTCTTTAGATCATTTAATTTAGCATCTTGCAATGATTTACCTCTTTCGGTGAGCGTGCGTGTACGCTGGCTTCTTCTAATGTCTGGGAACTGTGTGTTATCTGCCACCTGATGTTGTTGTACTTGTGCAGCCACAATAACTTGGTCACCTGAATCAACCTGCTGTAGTGGGATGGTCTGCTCTACATTGCCAACTTCTTGTGCAGTAGGGTCTGCATGGCTGACTTGTTTAGTGGACAGCACTGTATTTTCACTTGTGTCTGACATGCTAAATCTGTAATGTACTATATATTCAAAAGATAATTTAAAGTTCTAGTGTAGGCAATTATTTTTGCTAGACTTATGTAACCCAACCATGTACATTTCAATAAACTATAGAACTGTCAATTAGCAGGAATATAAATAAAACCTTGTAAAATTTAAATATCAACACACTTGAAATTATAAAATATGCAAACAACATTTTTTAAACTTTTGTCAATCTTAACAAGACCTAATGTACATTTGCTTATCTATTTAGTCTTTGTAGTTTCCTAATTAGCTGCCCAATACCAGGGAAATGTCCACTTCTATCTTCAGAATAAACATGATGGAAATACCAGCACAATTGAAACTTCAGCAGCAGTTCACAAGACCTTTACTTGCACACTGGCTACTTCAGTCATTCAATTGCAATCGTTTCAAACATTGTACTTCCCTTATCAAACATGTGGCATCTTGCTGGATGACTTCCGCATGCAGCTTTACCATCTGATGCTTTTGGCCTTCACCGACGCAGTGAAGTCAAGTCAAGTCAAGTGGTTTTTATTGTCGTTTCAACCATATACAGTTAGTACAGTATACAGCAAAACGAGACAACGTTCCTCCAGGACCATGGTGCTACATAAAAACAACAAAGGACCAACATAGGACCACATGAGACTACACAACGAAATAAAATACCTATATAAACTACCTATATATACCTATATAAAGTGCACGTGCAAACATGTGCAAAAAGTACAGGACAGTACAACAAATTACTGACAATGAACAGGACAATAGACAGTGCAGCGCCGACCAGTACTCAGTAGTGCAAAAAGATGACAATTTCTAAAAATGTAAACATAACATACTATGAGATAATGTTCTATGCACATAGCAGTTACTGAGGTAGCAGACAGTTATAAAGTGACAGTTATTAAAGTGCAACTCAGGACACGTGTGTGTCAAACCAGTCTCTGAGTATTGAGAAGTCTGATGGCTTGGGGGAAGAAGCTGTTACACAGTCTGGCCGTGAGGGCCCGAATGCTTCGGTACCTCTTGCCAGACGGGAGGAGGGTAAAGAGTTTGTGTGAGGGGTGTGTGGGGTCGTCCACAATGCTGGTTGCTTTGCAACTTTACAGTGTTTTTTGTAAATGTCTTTGATGGAGGGAAGAGAGACCCCAATGATCTTCTCAGCTGTCCTCACTATCCTCTGCAGGGCTTTGCGGTCCGAAACGGTGCAAGTCCCAAACCAGGCAGTGATGCAGCTGCTCAGGATGCTCTCAATAGTCCCTCTATAGAATGTAGTGAGGATGGGGGTTGGGAGATGTGCTTTCCTCAGCCTTCGAAGAAAGTAGAGACGCTGTTGGGCTTTCTTGGTGATAGAGCTGGTGTTGAGGGACCAGGTGAGGTTCTCCGCCAGGTGAACACCAAGGAATTTGGTGCTCTTGACGATCTCCACAGAGGAGCCGTCGATGTTCAGCGGAGTGTGTTCACCTTGTGCTCTCCTAAAGTCAACAACCATCTCTTTTGTTTTGTTGACATTCAGGGACAGGTTGTTGGCGCTACACCAGTTCGTCAGCCGCTGCACCTCCTCTCTGTATGCTGACTCGTTGTTCTTGCTGATGAGACCCACCATGGTCGTGTCATCGGCGAACTTGATGATGTGATTCGAGCTGTGCATTGCTGCACAGTCGTGAGTCAGCAGAGTGAACAGCAGTGGACTGAGCACACAGCCCTGGGGGGCCCCAGTGCTCAGTGTGGTGGTGGTGGAGATGCTGTTCCCGATCCGGACTGACTGAGGTCTCCCAGTCAGGAAGTCCAGGATCCAGTTGCAGAGGGAGGTGTCCAGGCCCAGCAGGTTCAGCTTTCCAATCAGGTGCTGGGGAATGATTGTGTTGAATGCTGAGCTGAAATCTATGAACAGCATTCGAACGTATGAGTCCTTATTGTCTAGGTGGGTGAGGGCCAGATGGAGGGTTGTGGTGATGGCATCGTCCGTTGAACGGTTTGAACGATACGCAAACTGCAGTGGGTCTAGTGAGGGGGCAGCTGGGTCTTAATCTGCCTCATGACGAGCCTCTCGAAGCACTTCATGATGATGGGTGTAAGTGCGACGGGACGGTAGTCGTTGAGGCAGGACACTGAAGAGTTCTTTGGCATGGGGATGATGGTGGTGGCCTTGAAGCACGTTGGAACAACGGCGCTGCTCAGAGAGATGTTGAAGATGTCGGTAAGAACATCTGCTAGCTGGTCTGCACATCCTCTGAGCACTCTGCCAGGAATGTTGTCTGGTCCAGCAGCCTTCCGTGGGTTGACTCTACGTAGAGTTTTCCTCACATCTGCCGTGGTAAGACAGAGCACCTGGTCGTTGGGAGGAGGGGTGGACTTCCTCGCCATCACGTCGTTCTGCACTTCAAACCGAGCGTAGAAGTCGTTCAGCGCATCTGAAAGGGAGGCATCTTTGTCACAGGCAACTGATGTTGTCCTGTAGTTGGTGATGGCCTGGATGCCCTGCCACATGCGCCGCGTGTCACCGCTGTCCTGGAAGTGACTGTGGATTCTCTGGGCGTGTGCGCGCTTTGCCTCTCTGATTGCCCGTGACAGTTTGGCCCTAGCTGTTCTTAGGGCTGCCTTATCGCCTGCTCTGAAGGCGGAGTCTCGGGACCTCAGCAGCGTGCGCACCTCCGCAGTCATCCACGGCTTCTGGTTGGAGCGTGTGGTGATGGTCTAGGAGAAAGTGACATCATCAATGCACTTGCTGATGTAGCTGGTCACTGATGCTGTGTATTCCTCCAAGTTGGTAGAATCGCCATATGTTGCAGCCTCCCTGAACATGTGCCAGTCAGTACACTCAAAACAGTCCTGAAGAGCAGAGATGGCTCCTGCTGGCCAGGTTTTCACCTGCTTCTGAAGCGGTTTTGTGCGTCTGACGAGCGGTCTGTATGCTGGAATTAACATAACAGAGATGTGGTCTGAGTAGCCGAGGTGGGGGCGGGGCTCCGCCCGGCACGCGCCTGGGATGTTTGTGTAAACAAGATCAAGCGCGTTCGCCCTCTCGTTGCAAAGTCCACATACTGATGGAATTTAGGGAGCACTGTCTTGAGATTTGCATGGTTGAAATCTCCGGCGACAATAAACAGTCCGTCGGGGTGAGCGTTCTGCAGTTCGCTCATAGCCCCATACAGTTCACAGAGCGCTTCCTTAGCGTTAGCGCTGGGGAATGTAAACTCCGGTTATGCAAACAGTGGTGAATTCCCGTGGTAGATAAAAAGGTCTGCATCTAACAGTCACAAGCTCCAACAGCGATGAACAGTAACTAGAGACTAGCATAGAGTTCTTGCACCATTCCGTGTTGATGTAAACACACAAGCCACCACCGCGAGTCTTACCGCAGAGAGCTGTATTTCTGTCGGCACGAAACGAGGCGAGCCCGTCTAGCTGAATGGTGGCATCCGGAACTCTGTCGCTGAGCCACGTCTCCGTGAAAACAAAGACGCAGCAGTCTCTAAACTCACGCTGCGTAGCCTGCTGGAGTCGCATATAGTCCAGTTTATTGTCCAGGGAGCACTCTCAAGCACTCTCAAGTGTTCTACTATGCCGCCCTTAATCACAACGCGAAGGCTAAGGTTCTTTTCTCACAGATGTTTAATGCATTCATCAACATAGACACCGACATCAATACAGACACCGACATCAACACCGTAGAACTGAATAAAAAACGTATATGAAAGAAAACATCAGTAACATATTGAGTTACATAAAAACACACATATGACTTTAAACAGAAAATAAATCTAGATACCACTTTTGCCTGCTTGTGAGCTAAGAGAGGGGTTTGTATCTTGAGGTTACTTAATCGGATGGCTTATGCTTGTAGAGAAAAACACCATATTTCTTAGTGATGATAATAACATCATTAAATCTCTTCATGCAAATGATAAAACAGGAAGTGACCTGTCCAGAATGCATGATGGGAATAAAATAAAACCAAAAACTTTTAGAAAGAATAAATCGTTCTCAAATAAATGACAGTTGAGTGTAAAAATCACAATAAGTATTATGAAATAGTCAAAATATAAAAACAAACAAATTAAACTAATCAAAAGTTCCTGAAATAAACGAGTGTTTGAGCACACACATGCCATCAAGTGGACATAAACATTATAGACACAGAAAGTTTTGTTGTGACTGCAATTATAATAAATGTAAGTCTTTTGAACTAATAATGCTTAATGTGACACCATCAGATATAAATAAAAAATCTCTGTCGTCTTTTGTCCTTGCTACAATGTATAGATCACCCCGGCCTAATTCTGATTTCCTTGGTGAATTTGCACATTTTTTATCAGATCTTGTAGTTACTGTAGATAGAGCTTTAATTGTTGGTGACTTCAACATTCACATAAATAATGAAAATGAGGGATACATTGGGATTAGCATTTATCGATATTCTCAACTCTCTTGGAGTCAGACAAAATGTAACAGGACCAACTCATCGCCATAATCATACGCTAAATTTAATTCTGTCATATGGAGTTGATGGTGATAATATAGAAATTCTGCAGCAGAGCGATGACATCTCGGATCATTACCTCGTCTCTTGTATGCTGCAATCAGCTAATGTTACTTAATCTACATGATATCATTCAGGTAGAACTATTCTTTCGACCACTAAAGATAGCTTCACTAATAATCTTCCAGATCTATCTCATAAACTCAATAAACCCCAAAGCCCAGAAGAACTTGATGAAATAACAAAAAATATAAATGCAGTCTTCTCTAGCACTCTTGATATTGTTGCCCCACTTTGATTACAGAAAATTAAAGAAATATGCCCTGCACCATGGTACAATGATCACACTCATGCTCTCAAGAGAGCAGCTCGGAAAATAGAGCGCATGTGGAAAAATACAAAATTAGAAGTATTTTGTGGTGCATGGAAGGATAGTGACTGTAGCTACAGACAGGCATTAAAAGCTGCCAGGTCAACATATTTTAGTAAACTCATAGAAAATAACCACAACAATCCTAGATGTTTATTCAGTACTGTGGCTAAATTGGTTAGGAATAAAGCCTCAACAGAACCATATATTATGTCGCAACAAAAGAGTAATGACTTCATGAATTTCTTTACAGATAAAATTGAAATAATAAGAAATAAAATTGGAATTATTCAATCATCTGTCATAGCACCACAGAAAACAGTCTCTAATAATTTTCCTCACGTGCAACTTCAATCCTTCTCTGTCATAGGTCATGAAGAGCAAACAAAACTTAGCGAAACATCAAAAGCCACAGCATGTTTGTTAGATCCTATACCAACTAAACTCTTAAAAGAGATATCTCCTGTAATTCCAGAACCTCTTCTTAATATTATTAACTCCTCGCTAGCGTTAGCATTTCTCTTCTTTGTGTACTTTAAGTACCAATATGACACTATACTGCCATCTATCGATGTGGATCAGCATGATTGTCTCTGCTGCCCCTGCCAGCTCTGGAATATAATTTTCATCTGAAAAATGTCAGAGTTTGGGTTAATTTCTAAAGATATTTATTACTACTATAATATAATTGCTTTGCATTCAAGCTAAAAGACTCCTGCAGTTAAGGACAAATTATTATTGTCCCTCATATCAATAATCCTTGGAGACTGTCTACGTTTCACATTATTTCTAAAGACAGTTATTACCTTTATTAGATAACTGCTTAACGTAAAATATACCTCAATTGTCTAGCGACACAGAATGTCATGGTAAAAGAAAGATTAGAATTGTTTTTGATTTAGTAAGCCCATGAATATTGTATTTGACAAACTTAAGCAAAACGCAACCAAAGTCATGGTTTACACAAAATCCACAACAATTGCTGTGCCAAGCTACTTTGAACTAAACGATATAAGACGTATGCCATTTCATAGAGGTGGAGATAGATGGCCCCCTCTTTCTATAGCTGTGATAACAAAGAAAAGAAAATTACCTGTTGGTTTCCAAACGCAGCTGAAATCTGTCCATTACTAACATACGTTGACTACACACGTAATTTAAAAAAGTTTGAGGGAAACTTATATGAGTTTTCTGTAAATACCACTGATACTATTTTAGTGAGAGGTCTAAACAATTAATAATTTCTTACTTACAACATAAAAGAAGCAACATCGGCATTACTATCCAGGTTTTTCTCTGTCATCACATCTTTCCACCTTGTGGTATGCCGTACCAATGTTTACTCTAGTTTTTTTGCCTTTGAAGGTCTTTCTGTCTTCAGACCTTTTTCACTTCTTCGGCAATACAGCCATTTAATCTCCTGTTGTCTCTGCTTCTAAAGCACGGTAATACGTGTGTTCCATTATATTCTTTTCATTCTTCACATCACCAAACATCATTGTGCTAAGCATAGCCAAGTGTATCTTCTACACACACTAACTTTTTTAATTAGCCCCAAATTACAGAATGCACCATTAAGCCATGGTATAACAGTGAAAACTTCACTGTTCTCTTCATACTTTATAAACACACTACAGATTGTAATTAACTTTTGCACTAAAGGACTCACATGTCCTCTCTTGAGAATCTTTTTTTGTATTGTTTGATTTGTTTACACAGCTATAAGCTATATAAAGTTGAATAGTTATGTTCACGGACAGTTTTTTAATTTAGTAAAATGTCAAATGTAAATTATTTCAAACAAATATTTTTATTTCTAATCTCATTTAGGTTATGATTTAGCCTTTAATTTTAATTTAATTGAAGCAGTGCACCTGCACCTTATTTTATCTTAAGTCCCATTCGAACCTTATTATTAACACACAATATGATTTGGTAGATATTTTATTTAACAGTGAATTGCCTCTGGTTAAGTTATAAAATATTTAGAGATTTGTATAGAATTCAATGGGAATTATTTATTTATTTTGGCCGTGCAGCGCCCTCTACATCGAAATATAAAAGTTTTACCAGAGAACAACACTGCTCTACAATATGAGAGAGCGTAACGGCAAAGTCTTTCAAGGGTAATTATACTGTAGATGGAAATCAGCTGAGCGATTCGACGGATGAGGTGGTATGACACACATTCATCCCTGGTGGAAGTGTGACGCTGTTCGAAAGGTTTGCAGCGCGGTTTCTCGAGGGCGGCTATTTCGAGCGTGAAACACGGGAGAGAGAAAAATTGCCATGACAAGATCCCGAGGTAATCGAACTGGGAATGGATCAGAGACTAAAGAAAATTGAATAAGTTGAAGAGAAGGATGAGATGGAAAGATGGACACGGGTAGATGGAAAAACAGGAAATAAAGTAACTAATAAGAGGAAAAAAGGAAAGGAGGATAGATCGCAAAGTAGTTCGATAACTAGTGAGGAAGAATGGGATGAGAGGGATAAAAATAAAAATGCGTTAGGGTAATATTGAAGTTTAAGGGAGATGAGTAAATCCAATGGCGTTGACATATGAGGTCAGGGTATATTCTGGCAAACCGTTTGCCAATCACGTCTAGCAATCGGCAAAGCAAAATGTGGCACACGCCATTTACCAACAAGCGATGGGTAACTCGCAAAGCACGATGTTCCTTCCCGTTTTCCCAGCACGATGTATATTTATGTGTACATTGTATGTGTACATTTGATATGTAAATTGTGTTGTGTAAGTATGTTGTTTACTGTAATTGGTATATGTCTCGTCACTGTCATGACTGATATGTTGCTCGGAACTGCACACAAGAATTTCACCTACTGTTGATTTGATTCATGCCATCGTTGTATTCTTTATTTATTGGATTAATATCCTCTAATGTTCCACATATAATTGCGATCTAGTAATTCAGCTATAAACAATCAATATTTATTGACTAAAACTTGTCTATTAATACCTGTTTGCGTGAACTTTAACTTTGAACTGTTTCATCTGGTGCCCCGCCACTTACTTCTCACCCCTCTTACTTTATGCCGTTCTATGTATATTGCTGGGAAAACGGGAAGGAACATCGTGCTTTGCGAGTTACCCATCGCTTGTTGGTAAATGGCGTGTGCCACATTTTGCTTTGCCGATTGCTAGACGTGATTGGCAAACGGTTTGCCAGAATATACCCTGACCATATGAATTAAGGAAACAAGCGGGTGAGATTACGTTTGAAAAAGTAGGCTATTACAAGATGGTGCCTTGTTGATAGCATGCAGGAACGAAGAGCAAAAAAATAAAGCAGTAAAACTTAAAATGGTGGGCAAACAGATGTAATGAATTATAATTGTAGGACAGAAGTCGTGGGTCGATGTAGTGACAAATGGAGTTCCATTAGGAGTTACTATGGATGAATTAAAAAAGTAGAGGAATGTAGAGGGAGGGAATGTCATGGATGCAGTTCGTTTACAAATGAACAGAGAAGGGAGAATAGTAGACCGTTTGTACATCTTAAATGAAGGTAAAGAAATACCAGATGGAATCAAGATGGGCTACCCGATTAGGATGTATGTAGCTCCTCTGTGATGTTACAATTGCCAGAGGTATGGTCATACTGAAACAGTGTGTAAATCATAAATAAGATGTGCACGATGTGGAGGGGAGCGTGAGTTTCTAAAGTGTGAGGAAGGAGTAGGATTGAAATGTTGCAATTGCTGAGGTAGTCATAATATGGCATACAGGGGTTGTGAGGTGAGGAAAAAAGGCAATGGAAGTACAACAGGAAAAAATAACCTAACGTTTGCTGAAGCAGTGAAAGTAGTAAATACTAGGAATAAGCAGAGTGGAAAAGAAAGAATGGACTATGGTAAAGGGACTGAAGGAACAGGTAGAGTAATTGGTGAGGGTAGATTATCATAAGACACAATGATAGTAAACAAGAAAAGCTTTGTGCTCTTTATGATGGAAGTGATTAACTGTACTGCACAGATGGAAAGAAGAACAGAAAAGATTCATATAATTGTTAAAGCGGCAGAGAGATTTCTAGAGATAAAAGGATTGAAATGGGAAGATATAAGGGAAAGTCTTAATACAGAATCTCAATCAAGTCAGGAGACTTGGGTTGATTAGTATTGTTTATGTTAATTATCTTACAATGGAATGGCAGAAGTCTTTGTGCCAATGGTCAAGAATTGAAAGGTTACATAAACCAAATGAAAGAAAAGCCAGGCATAATATGCATTCAAGAGTCATGGCTGAATTCTAGATTAGATTTTGTTTTAAAAGGATATATAAGTGTGAGAAGAGATAGGGAGGAAGGTAAAGGTGGAGGGTGTGTCATGTTTTTAAAAGAGGAAATGCCTTATAGAACTTTGGAGAAAGGGGTTATAATGGAATATATAGTAGTAGAAATATGGATTAAAAAGAAGATTATGTCATAATAAACTTTTATAATCCATGTAATAGGTTAACACAGGAGAGTATGGAAGAAACAAAAATGGTGAAAGGGTGATATGGTGTGGGGATTTTAATGCCCATAATACTTTATGGGGAGGAACAATGACAGACACAAATGGTCAGGTTATTGAAGAGCTGATGGAAAGGAAAAATTTACATTATTTTAGATTTGGCAGACGCTTTTATCCAAAGCGAATTACAGTGCACTTATTACAGGGACAATCCCCCTGGAGCAACCTGGAGTTAAGTGCCTTGCTCAAGAACACAATAGTGGTGGCTGTGGGGATCGAACCACCAACCTTCTGTTTACTAGTTCAGTGCTTTAGCCCACTACGCCACTACCACACACAATCACAATTTAGTTTGCTTAAATGATGGAAACTCCACACGAATGGATGTGAATTCAGGAAGGGAATCAGCAATAGATCCAACAATTGTTTCATATACATTAGGAGGGATAATACAGTGGGATGTATCAAAGAAATGTACAGTTGGTAGTGATCATTTTCCCATAAGTACAATTGTAAATAATGAGATCAGGAGGGAAATACAGGAAAATTGAAGTTTGAGTTAGCTAACTGGGGAAAATATAAAATAATGAGTGAGGAAGGAAGGAATGAAAATGGTCAAGATTAATGAAGGCTAATATATTGAAAGGATAAATGTAGAATTAGTTTCAGTGATACAGAATGCTGCAAAAGAATGTATCCCAAAAAGTAAAGGTAAGATGGTGGAGAAAATAGTTCCAGGGTGAAAGAGAAGTGTACATTAGCAATCAGAAAGAAAAGTAAAGCATTTATTATATTGAAGAAAACACATAATTGGGAACATATAATAATATATAAGAAAACTCAAGCAGAAACAATGAAAATTATAAGGGACGTAAAGAGAGAGTATTGGAGATCATTTTGTGATGAAATTGGTAAAAATGCTCCAGTTGAGGAAGTGTGGAGCATGATTAAAAAGATGAGTGAAATTAGGAAAGAATATGAATATCCAGTTTTAAGTATGGATGAGGAAAATGCAAAAAGTGACAGAAAAAGCAGAAATGTTCCAAAAAGAGTTTTTTAAAATAAATAGTTCAGATAACTTGACAAAGGAGAGAAATGAGGAAATGAGGGAGAAGCTGCTAAGAAAACATCCATATATACTGGAAAAGAGGATGGCAATGGAACGTTTATTGGATGTTCCGTTTTCATTCCCTGAATTAAAACGAGCATTAAAAAAAATGAAGGTAACAACTCCAGGACAAGTTATATTATGTTAAAAAAGTTAAGTGAAGAATCACTTGGAGTAATATTAAAGTTTTATAACAGAATATGGGAAGAAGGGATTTTACCTCAGAGTTGGAAGGAATCTTTAATTATTATTCCTATAAAGAAACCAGTTAAAGATCCAAATGTACCTCTAAATTACAGACCAATAGCTTTAACCACACATTTATGCAAATTAATGGAAAAAGGCTAACGTATCATTTGGAGAAAATTAAGTTATTTTCTCCATATCAAAGTGGATTTAGATGCGGAAGGGGAACAATGGATTCAATAGTGAGTTTGGAATCAGATATAAGGAGAGCCTTGATAAATAAAGAATCAGTAGTTGCAGTTTCTCTGATATTGAAAAGGCTTATGATATGTTATGGAAGGAAGGTTTGCTGATAAAATTAGATTAGATTGGAATAGGTGGGAGGTTATATAATTGGATTAAAGATTTTTTAATAGGAAGAAATATAAAAGTGAAGATTGGAGAGTATATATCAGAAAAAGTTCTGATTGAGATTGTCTGATTGAGATTGTGTGATATGACAAATCCATTGTTGGTTACTATTATGATTAATGATGTGTTTGCAACAATAGATATTAATATAGGAAAATCGTTGTTTGCAGATGATGGAGCTCTTTGGATTAGAGGAAGAAATGTGGATTATATTGTGAATAAAATGCAATCATCTTTAAATAATGTTGGGAAATAGTCTTATAAATGGGGATTTAAATTCTCTGTGGAGAAAACTAAATATGTTTTATTTACAAATAAAAAGTTAAATAGAGATATAAATCTAAAATTATATAATAAGGAATTATAACAAGTTAAAGTGATAAGATTTCTAGGAATGTAGTTTGACATGAAAATTACATGGAGTACTCATAATACATTCATAATATGGAAGAGAGATGTAAGAAGATTTTAAATGTAATGAGGTTTGTTTCAGGTCGTGAATTGGGGTCTGATAGAATGGCACTGAAAACTATTTATTCTGCAATGATCAGAGCAATACTAGACTATGGAAGTATGATTTATGGATCAGCATCTAAATCACAATTAGGAAAACTAGAGAGAATTCAGTCACAAGCAATAAGAATTTGTTGTGGAGCTTATCCTTCTTCTCCGGTAGTAGCATTACGGGTGGAGGTGGGAGAGATACCAATCCACTTAAGAAGGAAGCAATTGATATTGACATACTGGGCAAACTTAAAAGGTCAGAAGATTAATCACCCTGCAAAAAAAGGTACTAGAAGCATGTTGGGAACATGGGAAAGTGAAAATGTATAGTTTTGGCTGGATTATTAAGGATTTAGTGCAGGATATGAAATTAAACGAGTACAATGTGCCAGTGGTAATATTACCATCAATACCTCTATGGATCTTACCACAGCCAAATGTTGATTTATTCCTATTGGAAGCAAGACAAGATAAGGGTCAAAATGCATTAGATGCAGAATTAACAAGGGAGTATATATGGACTGAGTATGAAAGGTATATACAGGTTTTTACAGATGGATCTAAAGATCTTGGGAAAGGTCAGGTGGGGGTAGCATACATCATACCAAGATTGAAAGTGGCAGAAGGAAAAAGGGTATCAGATCAAGTTTTGGTGTTTACAGGAGAATTACAAGCAATTTTGCAAGTTAGCTAAATAAAAAATATGGGATTAAGCAAAACTCTCATATGTTCAGATTCAAGCTCTGCCCTGTTATGTCTGGAAGCTCAACAGTCTGAAACTAGACATGATGTATTGATAGAGATTCTTCAGATATTATATATAATGCAGGGACAGTTCAGATTTATGGGTTCCTGCGCATATTGGAGTATCAGGGAATGAGGAAGCAGATAAATTAGCAAAACAAGTAATGACAAAGGAAAATATAGCTGCAAGCAGCGATGGCGAGCCCAAGCCGGTGGCACCGCCACCCCCGTGCCTTTAGGGCTGCTGTGCACGATGGGCAATAACGTAACCTCGCTTTGACTGTCGAGAAGATGTGTGCTGTAGAGCTCCAACGAACATTCGCAACGAAAGCTCTCGACCTAGTTAGAAGCATTTCTTGTTTGCATGACATGTGGACTTAATAAATCCTTATCTTGAGCCAAATAAACAAGCTGACATTCAGTACAACCTGTGTCTTTTGTTTAGAATACATACAAATGTTATTTATGTTTTTTAGTTTGTCAAGAGATTTAAAGCTCCGTTTTTGAAGACTGCGCATGTGCGAACGTGCTCTACTATGTAAGAACGAGCCGATTATTGAATCTGGAAATGAGTGGGGCCTGTAACACCTTTAGGAACCAAACGTGCAACACTCATAAATACCGGTTGTAAATCACATTCCCTCACTCGTCTTTGAGATGGCTTCACGTGTTTGGATCGTCGGCAGTTCCATCATCCGCAGACTGCATACTCACTTCTGTGAGCAGCGCCTGGACGGAAACCTCGGTCTTCAGTGTGAGATCACCTGGGACGGCAGAGGAGGCAGACTCTGGGAGCAGCTGTTTCCAGCTCTGCGCTCTCTCAGGGCCAAAGCTACAGCTCCAGATATTCTCATTATTCACCTGGGAGGGAACAGTTTGTGTCGGGTGGGCCGCAACCACCTCGATTTTCTTCGGGAAATAAAGAGTGACCTGACCGAAGTCTTACAAATGTTTCCCAGAACCAGGCTGGTGTTTTCTGGCATTTTACCCCATCTAAATTGGAGAGGACAGACTGGCAGGACTGGCTATGGCATTGAACGAAGCCGGCGGTGGATCAACGGCGCCATGTCTGGCTTCTTGGCAGAGAGGCAAATGCGCTGCATTCACCACAGAAACATCGGCTTGTTCCATCTGTGCAGAGACGGAGTCCACCTGAGACCAGAGGGAAACCAGCTTCTGCCGAGCAACCTCCGAGAAGCTCTGCAGGTGGAACTCAGAAGATGAAGCAACAAATGTCCTTTTAAGGGCAGCAACAATGGCTCTTTTAAGAGCCACGTTCACTCATTCAAATAAAAAGCATTTTCCAAGTGTGTGAAATTCGTTGTTCCTCACCTTACTTGATGTCAGGTTTCAGATGACTTGTTTTTAAATAAAAATGTCGATTCCTCTTATCCATTCCTTTGTAAGCATTTCAATATAACTTTCAAACCATTCAAGAATCGTGCGCTGTTTTCTGTGCTGACCACAATCCAAAACGTGCCATAAAGCAGCGGTTCTCAAAGTTTTTTGTTTTAGTTTATTTATATAAAGACACAGAGAATATTACTTGCCTTACCTGATTAGAACAATGAAAAAAATTAAAAAAAATAACTAGGGAATCACTAAAACGAGAGAATTATTCTTATTTGATGATACTCTCAAAACATTCCACAACAAATCCTTGAAATTGAATGATATTCAGTACAGAACACGAATAAAAAAACTCTCTCTTTAGAATCAAAATGTTTTTACATTTGCGATGTATTTGGATGCTAAACTATTCTTTATTATAGGCTTTGTACTTTACTCACGCTCCAATACCGACGTAGAAAATCATCCTCTTTACATGCGCAAAAATATGCTTGGAAACATCACAGTGGAGCGGTGCTTACTGTGAATGATACGAATTGTACTACTGACTATTTAAACTAGGGCTGGGCGATATGGCAAAATATATTATCATGATATTTTTTTCCATATTGATCGATATTTGTTACGATATATAATTTAATAATGCTGCCCGTTTGAAAAGTATACTGATAATGATGCCTGAAGAAACCAGAAGGTTCAATAGTTCAACTATATAGTTTATTAACATAAATAAATAACAATGCAAACATTTAACTGTGCAAACATGGATTGGTTGAGAATATATTTTGTTATAAAAGAATATTGATAAACTTTAAATCTAAATGTTAACATTTTACTTTTAGCAAACATGCTTTATCTGCCTTGACAAAACAATGCAAGTTAGCTTGCCTTGTAACTTATTATAAAATATAAAACTAAAAGCTGTGACTACAGTACTATCACATCAAATGTCTTTGGCAGGGCAGCAAAGATTTCAAAATGTTTGCAGAGGTACAACCAAGACAACAAATGTAAACAAGTGAACCACAAAGTCCCTGGCAGATTTAAGTACTTAACTGTCAGATAAATAAAATATTAATTGTGTACTGGTTTTAAATATCTCAAATGTTTTAGAGGTAGCAATCTGAGTAAAAAGTGCAAAATGTAAACACTGTAAACCAGTCACTATGCTACACCTTTTAGGTAGTGCTCATGTAACCCTAATTACCCTATTATAGGTTTTTTGCCAGAAAGACTAGTCTGCAAAACTTTTGGACGGAGTAAGATTAACATGGGCCCGCATTTTCATACTCTCGGTGTGGTCGCTGGGATGGTACCTTTTCAGGTGACCGAAAAGGTTTTATTTGTTGTGTTTCCGTCTTGGTTATCACCGACCGACGGCATATTTCGCGAGACCGTCTTTATTTGCGCGTCGTCGCTTTTCAGATATCCAAACCACTTCCATATAATTGACGTCTTGTTACCTTTTTTGTCAACAATTTCCTCAGCTTTGGAAGATAGTTCGAGTTCGTCGTTTCCACTCATTTTTCTTTACATTCACTTTCTTCACTGCCGGTAGCTCAAACAGTGCTCTGCTAGCAAATGGGCGTGTACTTAGACGCACAAGCCAAAATCTGCATTCTGACTGGCTGTTGTCCGTTTATTTCTGCTTTGTAATAGGCTGTTAGGTCTATCCATATCGAGTAAACATGTGAAAAGTTTATCATCGTAGTCTAAATAAATATTATCGCGATGCCATATCGAGATCGTTTTATCGCCCAGCCCTAATTTAAACAGAGTAATTTTTATATGTTAGGTTTACTATTTTATTATTATATTTTATTGCGGCTATAATGAACAGGCTGCGATGTCAAGATTGCAATGATGGAGTGTGTGTGTGTGTATTTGTAACCTTAAGTAATCATGGTTTATTTATTAATTTATTTATTCATTTGTTCATTTATTTATTATTTAACATGCATGTGTGCATTATTAAAAGTACCATTGCAGCAACGAGAACGGGTCTGAGCCAAATTATGTTAAAGATGTGTTCTGGTGACTGGCGTGTTTTTAAACCAATCAGATAAGAGTAAATCGAGAGTTAGCGATTAGCTCATCTGATTGGCTACATGAAGAAGTTGGACCCGCCCTCCACTTCGCGCTCCCGTTGGAACGACGTCATTTCAACAACAAAAGGTAGTTTTATCAGAAAATTAATCAGAAAGAAAATCAATCGCAAAGATCGCAAAACAATAATTATAAAAGTGGTTGTTTGCTGCCATTTTTTTTTTGTTTTCTTAAAAATGTAAAACACAAGCATCGATGTTTTATCACAGGTTTACAATAAAAATAATAGTGTGATTTCAAAGCATTTTGAAATTTGATCATCATTCTCGGAAGTTTTGATACGTTCGGACCGATCAGCCCATCCCTACTTTCTTTAGACATATGTTTCATGTGTTGGTTTTAATAAAGACTCGGAGTACTCATAAAACTCACAGAACGAAATATGCATCACACTTTACTGCGTTCTCAACAACATAAGTCTACTTCATACGTTAAAACAACGAGAATACAGAAAATATGCTTAGAACTCCACCTAGTGGTTATATTATAGAATTAAAGGAGAAATTACATATGAGACAGCTTTATAACTTAAATGGCTTTAACTGAAATAGACAAGTTTAATATAACTATTCTGATAAGTGTATATTTCCAACATCATGTTTGTGTTATCCGTTTCTGTAAGTTTTTGTGACGTGTTTCACAAAGATAATCGCTTAGACAGAGCGATAGTTTATTTTCATCTTAACCGGACATCACAGTTGATCACTGCAATAATTCATAATTCAATATATTGATACCCGATTTCTTTATCAACTGTTTGTTCAATTGAGACATAAGGGGGTGATTTCAAAGCATTTTGAAAGTGACACACTTCCTTCTGCCAGTTGGTGGCGCTATAACTTTGACTCACAGTAGTCACATCTATGCGTCCGGCCTCTTCCCGCGAACACACTGCTGAAGTTTCATCGAGATCAGTTAATGTATGCAGAAGTTATAACAAACTTCCTTGCTTTTATGCTTCCTTTATGTGCTTTTTGGAGCTTCAAAGTTCATTTGCAATGTGTTCCACATTCAAACCAAAATATCTGACTTTCTCTTGGTCAGAGCTAATGACTGTAAATAAGAAAGTTGTTCGGCTTGACGAGATCTAGAAGTGTACCGAGTTTCATATTATTACATGCAAGCATGTTTGATATATGGACAAGTGTTCGGACCCCGTTCAAGGGGGCGCTTTCGAGCCCCCCTGCCACACCTGGGTACCAGATTCAGCCCGGCCCTGATGGCCGCGGGTTCTGACCTGTGTGCAAAGTTTCAAGAGTTTTCGAGCACGTTAAGGGACCCAAAAGTCACGGAAACCTTGAAAAACAATCAAACAATCAAAAAGCAAATCTCACCCAACAGAGAACCCCCCTCCCCTCCCCACACACACACACACACACAAAAAAATGGCAGGGCATTCTGTCTGTCAGAGGGAGACAGTGAGAAAGAACACAGTCATTCTGTCTGTCAGAGAGAGAAAAATTCCAAGAAATCCACATTCAAACCACAATATCTGACTTTCTGTTGGTCTGAGCTAATGACTGTAAATTAGAAAGTTGTTCGGCTTGACGAGAACAATATACACGCCGAGTTTTGTAACTGTAGATAGAACTAACTAAGTTATAACACACTTTATGTGTCCTTTTTTAGTCCTAAATCAATTTCCCACCACGGCCAAACCGTTTGAGATATCAAAAATCCGTCCAGAATGTAGCAGCCTCAATGTCTTGACTTCATGCCGACCGAGTTTGGTGGCGATTGGATTCATTCTCTAGGAGGAATATATATAATTCCAGAGCACGTGTTTCCAAACAACCCATAATAGCCGACTTCCTGTTGGGCTGGCGTAAAACTTAGAGCACGAAAGTTGTTTGGCCCGATGAGATCTACAAGTGTACCGAGTTTCATATTATTACATGCAAGCATGTTTGATATATGGACAAGTGTTCGAATCCCATTCCAGGGGGCGCTGTCGAGCCCCCCTGCCACGCCCGGGTACCATCTTCGGACCGGCCCTGATGGCCGCGGGTTCTGACCTGTGTGCAAAGTTTCAAGAGTTTTCGAGCACGTTAAGGGCCCCAAAACCTTGAAAAACAAAAATAAAAGCATTTTCACTCATCAGCAAAATCAGCACCCTCCCCACAGACACAGAGAGACGTAGGGTCAGTGAGAGAGGGAGAGAAAATTCTCCAAAACATCCACATTCAAACCAAAATATCTGACTTTCTGTTGGTCGGAGCTAATGACTGTAAATTAGAAAGTTGTCCGGCTCGATGAGAACAATATAATTACTGAGTTTTGTGATTGTGGGTCAAAGTGTAAAGCAACCCCCCCACTTTTGTCAAAAGGTGGCGCTACTGAGCCCCTGCACCACGCCCGTTTCTGAAGCTTTGCACATGTCTACTGGCTAATAAATGTGATGTGTCTGTTGAGTTTCATGCAATTTCAAGTATGCTAAGAGTCTCAAAAGCATCAAAAAAGAATATTCAAGTTTGAAGCATTGCCGCGGCAACAGTATCGAAGATATCAATAATCCTTTCACATGTCTACATCTGCCGTGTGTTTACATTATACACCTAAATTTTTAAGTAAATCGGGTAAAAATATGAGGGTGATTTCAAAGCATTTTGAAAGTGACACACTTCATTCTGCCAGTTGGTGGTGCTATAACTTTGACTCACAATAGTCACATCCATGCGATCGGCCTGTTACAGCGAACACAGTGCTGAAGTTTCATCGAGATCAATTAATGTATGCAGAAGTTAGAACACACTTCCTGTTTCTCTTTTCGTGCCATCATTTCGTTTCCTCGCCACGGCCAAACCGTTCGAAATATCAAAAATCCGCTGTCAAATTTTCATCCTCATTGTCTTGACTTCATGCTGACCGAGTTTCGTGGCGATTGGTGGAATTCTCTAGGAGGAGTATTTCACATTCCATTGCATGCGTTTTCCAAAAAACCCTAAATAGATGATTTCCAGTTGGCCTGAGGTAAAAAGTAAAAGTATGAAGGATATATGAAACGATGAGATCTATATGTGTACCGAGTTTCATATTATTACATGCAAGCATGTTTGATTTATGGACCAAGATTTTGGACCCTGTTCCAGGGGGCGCTGTCGAGCCCACCTACCACGCCCGGGTACCAGCTTCATCCCGGCCCTAATGGCCGTGGGTTCTGACCCGTGTGCAAAATCTCAAGAGTTTTCGAGCACGTTAAGAGCCCCAAAAGTGCCCCAATAGTCGTAAAAAAAAAAAAATAATAATAATAATAATAATAAATATAGCTGCAAGCAGCGATGGCGGGCCCAAGCCGGTGGCACCGCCACCCCCGTGCCTTTAGGGTCGCTGCTGGCACCGCTACCCCCGTGCCTTTAGGGTCGCTGTGCACGATGGGCAATAACGTAACCTCGCTTTGACCGTCGAGAAGACGTGTGCTGTAGAGCTCGCATCAGCGTGGGCTCTGCAAAAGTGCGCATGGAGGGCACATATCAACCACAAAGTATGCGTGAGCACCCTTCCGATACCTAAAATGAAAAATGAGACACCCGGTCTCATGGAGTTAATGGACACACGAAATAAGTACACAAGACTGAAAATTCATATGAAGTGTGCCATTTGGGACAGGGCCTATGACCGTGAACCACAATAGTCACATCTATGAGGTAATTCAAATGTAGAATAATTTTTGATATCATAGGTCAATATCTTTTGCAGCACTTAAACGTGTTAATCCAGAAGGCCAGTATTTATCCGGAGGTCTCTGAACAGGTTTATTAATGTAATTATAATTTACGCACTGCTGAAGTTTCATCGAGATCAGTTAATGTATGCAGAAGTTATAACACACTTCCTTGCTTTTATGCTGCCTTTATGTGCTTTTTGAGCTTCAAAGTTCGTTTGCAATGTGTTCCACATTCAAACCAAAATATCTGACTTTCTGTTGGTCTGTTTGTTCACTTGAGACATAAGAAGGTGATTTCAAAGCTTTTTGAAAGTGACACACTTCCTTCTGCCAGTTGGTGGTGCTATAACTTTGACTCACAATAGTCACATCCATGTGACACACTGCTGAAGTTTCATCGAGATCAGTTAATGTATGCAGAAGTTATAACACACTTCCTTGCTTTAATGCTACCTTTATGTGCTTTTTGGAGCTTCAAAGTTCATTTGCTATGTGTTCCACATTCAAACCAAAATATCTGACTGTCTGTTGGTCGGAGCTAATGACTGTAAATTAGAAAGTTGTTCGGCTCGATGAGAACAATATACACGCCGAGTTTTGTAACTATAGATAGAACTAACTAAGTTATAACACACTTTGTGTCCTTTTTAGTCATAAATTCTTTTCCTCGCCACGGCCAAAACGTTGAGATATCAAACATCCGTCCGCAATGTAGCATCCTCAATGTCTTGACTTCATGCTGACCGAGTTTGGTGGCGATTGGATTAATTCTCTATGAGGAATATATATAAATCCAGAGCATGTGTTTCCAAACAACCCATAATAGCCGACTTCCTGTTGGGCTGGCGTAAAACTTAGAGCACGAAAGTTGTTCGGCCCGATGAGATCTAGAAGTGTACCGAGTTTCATATTATTACATGCAAGCATGTTTGATATATGGACAAGTGTTCGAATCCCATTCCAGGTGTCGCTGTCGAGCCCCCCTGCCACACCCGGGTACCAGCTTCAGCCCGGCCCTGATGGCCACGGGTTCTGACCCTTGTGCAAAGTTTCAAGAGTTTTCAAGCATGTTAAGGGCCCCAAAAGTCCCAGAAACCTTGAAAAACAATCAAACAATCAAAAAGCAAATCTCACCCAACAGAGAACCCCCCCCCCCCACACACACACACAAAAAATTTGGCAGGGCCATTCTGTCTGTCAGAGAGACACAGAGAGAAAAAACACTGAACGGGAGGGGTCACTCAGAGAGAGAAAAATTGAAAGAAATCCACATTCAAACCACAATATCTGACTTTCTGTTGGTCGGAGCTAATGACTGTAAATTAGAAAGTTGTTCGGCTTGATGAGAACAATATACACGCCGAGTTTTGTAACTGTAGATAGAACTAACTAAGTTATAACACACTTCATGTGTCCATTTTTAGTCCTAAATCAATTTCCTCGCCACGGCCAAACTGTTCGAGATATCAAAAATCCGTCCGGAATGTAGCATCCTTAATGTCTTGATTTCATGCCGACCGAGTTTGGTGGCGATTGGATTCATTCTCTAGGAGGAATATATATAATTCCAGAGCATGTGTTTCCAAACAACCCATAATAGCCGACTTCCTGTTGGGCTGGCGTAAAACTTAGAGCACGAAAGTTGTTCGGCCCGATGAGATCTACAAGTGTACCGAGTTTCATATCATTACATGCAAGCATGTTTGATATACTGGACAAGTGTTCGAATCCCATTCCAGGGGCGCTGTCGAGCCCCCTGCCACGCCTCGGTACCATCTTCGGTCCGACCCTGATGGCCGCGGGTTCCGACCCGTGTGCAAAGTTTCAAGAGTTTTCGAGCACGTTAAGGGCCCCAAAACCTTGAAAAACAAAAATAAAAGCATTTTCACTCTTCAGCAAAATCAGCACCCTCCCCACAGACACAGAGAGACGTAGGGTCAGTGAGAGAGGGAGAGA